>NC_021167.2:28052616-28092606 GCF_000331145.2 Cicer arietinum
TTACTGCAAGATCATGATCTAAGTTATTTATGAGGATATTAATTACAAATTTATTTTCCCTATGTTAATTTCTAGAAACCTTGTTGCTTTGTATTTCTACTTTATAAGGTTCTATTCTACCTTAATTTCTTTAGCATGTACTACACCATACTAAAGAAAATAAATTAAGGTTTTATATTACTTTATTATTTAGATTGAACCAATAATATATTTTCAACTTCAATAATTTAATTTAATAGTAAAGCATATATATTAATTCAACAAATTATAGATTAATTGTAAATGTTTAATAAAATATAAAATTATTTCTACTTTGACCTAACACACTTTCTCCTCACTCTAATTTTTATTGATAAAAAAAAAATACATTTGAAATAGCCTAATACTATAAACAAGTTTTATACATATATGTCTAATAACGTATTGCTATCATTTAATCGAAGTTTAAAAAAGTTATAAAATAAAATGTGATATAAAAATGTATAATACAAGAAATATAATTAGATGTTTGTGTAAAATAAATAACACTAAAATAAAAAGTTTGTAACTTTTTCATTTGCAATATATGAAAAGTATAAATTCATAATTATAACCTATAAATTCCATTAAAAAAATATATTATCTATAAAATATAAGTTTAGTAGTAAAAATTTAATAATATAATATTAAAAATATGAATTTAAATTCCCTCATAAATAACTTCATTGTGACTTTAATTCATTAAAATTTCTCTATCTTCCCAATATTTTTTAAAATCATATAAAAAAATATGTGATGGAGGGCAATACAATAAACATAAGCAAGTTGGTTGAAGAGAAGATGATAACATTGTTATGGTGAGATGAGGAGTCAGAAAAGGTAGACAAAAGCAATAAATTATAAGACTAACAAGTTGAAAGTTAGAACTAGAAAGTTGTTATCCAACAAGGTATCCTCAATTCATGTGCCTCCCTCCATCATCAAGTAGTGGCTATATCAATTGCCACATTATAGCTTTGTTCATCACCCAAGAAAAATATCCCCACTAATATCATTTATGAAAAATGGGTACCACTCAACCCACTGCCCAATAAATATGAGCTTGTTCCCCAAATACAAACCCTTAAGGTTCTACAAGTTTAACACTTGTTATGTTCCTAGTTTTAAATTACATTGCCACATCAACATGTTCTCATCAACTATATACTATATACTTACTTAACAATGTCATAGGTTTCGAATCTTGGTGTTTAGTAGCTCTATTTATCTCTACATCTAATTAAAATTGCAACTAGTAGAATTTATCTTATTTTATTTTGGCTTCATTGTTAGTTTAATCACTTAGTTTCTAAACTTTAATCAAATAAAGTACACAAAATACTTCAATCCGTTATAAAAAAATCGACATTATAAATTATATGATTCAGATTTAAACTTGACATTTAAATTATAAATTAAAATTTATATTATTTTAAATTATTTAATTTCGACCAAATAATATTTTGAGTGCATAAAAATATTAGGTTTAATTGCAGTTTTGATCCCTCTATTTTAGCTGAATCACAAAAGTAATCCTTCCATTTTATTTCTCTTCAGTTTTAGTCATCTAAATAAAATTTTGGTCTAAAATTTGATAAAGTCACATTTTTTAAAGTCGCATCACACCATTTATGATCATAGATTTTATGTACAATTGTTGTACAACGAGATTTTGAGACATGATGTGACTTAAATAAATACAAAAAAAATAATATTTTATCAAACTTTTTACCAAAATTTTGATTTAAGAAACTAAAACTGAAAAAAAATAAAATGAAAAGACTACTTTTACAATTAAACTAAAATAAAGAAATCAAAACTACAATTAAACCAAAATATTATCTGTATCTAAAAAAAGATAGATGCACTGAAAAGTGGTTAAGTAAATAGTTAAATATGTGGCATTATGTGATGGGTAGGTCCGAAGGGCGTAGAAGGAAGGAATTATAGGGCAGTGGGACAACTGAAGTTAGGCACAACACAACATTATGTGTACAGAGTTAGGCACAACACAACATTATGTGACCTAATTCCCCTTATAGTACAAAACAAAAACAAAATGTGGTGCCTCCTAAATGTGACACTCTTAGTGCTGTCATATCAAGGCTTGTGGGGTTCACTCCTTTTTTATTTGCATCACACACACATCTTATATATATATTTCAATCTTCACTATTTATTACAATAATTACATCATTTATAAACCAATAGAAATTGAGTATTAATATAATAAATTTTAGTTTGGATTTTCCCTAAAAAAAATTCTCACATCTAATATTTGACGCACTTTGAATAAAATTAACTTCACAAAAGAGAATTTATATAAAAAATAAATCAGATCATTTATATAATAAAATAGTTTAGAAATCGACGGTTAAATTTAAAAAAAAAAAAACAAAGTTTTTCTTTAAATTTAATGGTCCACAACTTATCTGATTTTAATGGTATTGTGACACTACTTTAAAAAATTATAATAGTTGAAATATAAATATAAATAATAGTTGAAAAGTTAATATATTTAATTAAAAATTAAGATTAGATATATTAATTTTTTAATTATTATTTTTATTTATATTTTATTCAAAAATAGTATTTTAATATTATAAAAAAGTATAGTTAAATTAAATATATTTGATATAATCAAGGTCTCAATTAAGATTCACATATTTTGACTTGCAACCTTTTATCAAGTTTTTTAGATTGTAGTTCCAATTAAATACATTTACTGCTATTATGGTTATGGACACATCTTATCTTAATTGTCCCCATTTGAGTTGATCATAAATTTGTTATAGAATACTACCGTAATTTTAATAAAAAATACACTTTAAATTTTAAAACTAAAATAATTTGTCAAATTATTCACTAAAAAATAAATAATTTTGTCAAAATCAAAATGATTTTAAACACAATATTACATTTTGACCCATAATTACGGATTTAAATTCTCTCATACTGAAATTCAACATGAAATAGTTATATTGATGATCTCACCGTTAAAACTCATTTAACCCTACAACTTAAAAAATTACATAAGTGGAAGTCACACCAAAACAATCCCCCACGTTACATTATAATATAAAAGAATCAAAATCCAGTAACCACAATTAAAATACTAGATCATTTAAAATAGTGAGTAAGATAGAGTTAGAAAATCTGTAAGATTTAGCTCAACTAACAAATATTAATGTTGTTAAGCTGAATATCATCTATCTGTAAGATTTAGCTCAACTAATAAATATTAATGTTGTTCCTCTAACAAATATCATGAACGTAGATAGAATTTGCAGATATAACTAATTTAACTCTACAACTTAAAAAGTTACATAAGTGAAACTCAATGAATTTTAATAGTGAAATCACCTAAATAACTCCCTCGTACGTGTTAGATTCTAGCATAAAAGAATCCAAATTTAGTAACAGTGAATAAAATGGAATTAGAGATTCTGTAAGATATAACTCAACTGACAAATATTAATATTGTTAAACTGAATATCATATTTCTAATTTGAACGCAGATAAAATTTGCATAAAGAAAAGAAAAAAAAGATAGAATTAGAGAAGAAGGGAAAGTAAGATGGGAATCCAACAAAAGAACGGAGTAATGTTTGTTCATATGTTTCCTTCCAACCATCCGTTTGTGAAAATGGGATTGCGCACGCATCCATGTGGAGACCACCGTTATATTTTTCATCATTAAAAATCAACTCAAAAAATGTCCAATCCAATCACAACACAACACAACACATTCTATAATATGTACTCTCTCTCATCTTCATCTAATCATAGTCTATGATATTGATATTTATATATTTTCATTTTCATATTGATATTAATATCATACCTATCTATAGTCTAGTAGTAGTGTATGGTCCAACTCATCTTGAAAACTACTACTATCTCATTCTTTTTATTGTTTCCCTCTTGCGGACAAAAAACAAACTCAACTCCCCATCAATTTCACTCCATGACAATAACAACACTCAACTTTGGTCCATTCACATTCACATGGTCAAGTAATTAAGGGTCTACATAGTTCTTATAGTAAACAAAATTTTTTATTTATAAAATAATTATTATTAGAAATTTATAAATAACTGTAAAGTTTTGAATTCAATTTTAAAGATATAATATTTAATTTAATTATATTAATATTTGTTAGTTTAAGTATGACTTAAAAGTTAAAACAAAATTAATTTTAGTTAAAAATAAATTCGTAAAATAATTTTATATAGATGTATTTAATATAATGATTTAGCTCAACTAACAAGTATTAATGTTGTTAAGCTAAATATCATCTATCTGTAAGATTTAGCTCAACTAATAAATATTAATGTTGTTCCTCTAACAAATATCATGAACGTAGATAGAATTTGCAGATATAACTAATTTAACTCTACAACTTAAAAAGTTACATAAGTGAAACTCAATGAATTTTAATAGTGAAATCACCTAAATAACTCCCTCGTACGTGTTAGATTCTAGCATAAAAGAATCCAAATTTAGTAACAGTGAATAAAATGGAATTAGAGATTCTGTAAGATATAACTCAACTGACAAATATTAATATTGTTAAACTGAATATCATATTTCTAATTTGAACGCAGATAAAATTTGCATAAAGAAAAGAAAAAAAAGATAGAATTAGAGAAGAAGGGAAAGTAAGATGGGAATCCAACAAAAGAACGGAGTAATGTTTGTTCATATGTTTCCTTCCAACCATCCGTTTGTGAAAATGGGAGCTTACTAAGTTGTGGCAGCATCCGTTAATTGCGCACGCATCCATGTGGAGACCACCGTTATATTTTTCATCATTCAAAATCAACTCAAAAAATGTCCAATCCAATCACAACACAACACAACACATTCTATAATATGTACTCTCTCTCATCTTCATCTAATCATAGTCTATGATATTGATATTTATATATTTTCATTTTCATATTGATATTAATATCATACCTATCTATAGTCTAGTAGTAGTGTATGGTCCAACTCATCTTGAAAACTACTACTATCTCATTCTTTTTATTGTTTCCCTCTTGCGGACAAAAAACAAACTCAACTCCCCATCAATTTCACTCCATGACAATAACAACACTCAACTTTGGTCCATTCACATTCACATGGTCAAGTAATTAAGGGTCTACATAGTTCTTATAGTAAACAAAATTTTTTATTTATAAAATAATTATTATTAGAAATTTATAAATAACTGTAAAGTTTTGAATTCGATTTTAAAGATATAATATTTAATTTAATTATATTAATATTTGTTAGTTTAAGTATGACTTAAAAGTTAAAACAAAATTAATTTTAGTTAAAAATAAATTCATAAAATAATTTTATATAAATGTATTTAATATAATTAAATTGTTATTTATGTAGATGTATTTAATATTAACTTTCATATTTTAAGAGAAATTGGTATGTCATAATTAGCTTTGATTATGTTTCAAAAAATAATAATAAATTTACCTAGTAATTTAAAATGAGGTTATTTTTTTTTTTCCGGTGAGTGTTTATAATTAATGATGGAGGGAGTAATTTGAAGATAATAATAGACAAAAAATTTCAAATGTCAAATTTAATAGAATTAAAATTAATTTAGTTTATCTAGAACACTCAAATATGCTAGAATCAATTTTATATTGATTGATTTATGAGTCTGTTTGTTAGAAAATAATTTTAAAATAATATTTTTTTATGTAAAAAAAATTTTAGTTGTTATAATTTTTGGAAAATAATTAAAAACTACTTTAAATGAGAAGCTATTTTGAGTAGTTTTTCATAGAAATTATTTTTGATAGTTGAATATTTAAAAAAAGTTACAATAAACAAACATAAAATAGATTTTCTTTTAAAAAAAACAAATTTCTTATAAATAGTCTCTAAATTATGAAGTATGAAATTCACATTTTTTGTCAACTAAAAATCACATTTTTCATAATATATATAACAAACGAATGTTTATGAATAAGTTCAAATATGCGGTTGGTTTGTATATTATGGAAGTTTTACTTTCTTTCTTTTTCTTTTTTCTTTTTTGCTACAAAAGGGGTGTGTCATTGATTTTCAAACATAAGATTTTGTGGCTGAGGAGGAGTTTGTTTGTTAGTAAGTGTGTTAATAGTTACGTGAAACAAAGAGTTTGGAAGAATTATCCAAACCAAGAACAATGGAGTGTTTGGGACGTTTATTAAATATCCACACCAAACTATACATGTGATGATGGAGAATGAATTCCCCCTAATTTAGTTTGTTGTTGCTATTGCTGACCTTTTTTTTTTTTTTTTTTTTATCATTGTTTATGAGTTTAATTATAGCTGTTAAATTGACTGACATAATTCGATCTACTCTGACATAAAAGATTTAATTGTGTGAGTAGGTCTATTCGGTTTAACTTTTTTTGATATTTAGACACCATTTTTTAGGAATAATCTGCACAATATGGATGACCCCGGCCAATGGGATACTACAATCCGTTTTTTGTTGTTGATGTTTTTCTATATTAATTAAATAATAATTAAAACAAAAGTAGAGATGATAAAATAAAATTATAACACATAACACCACGTAAATAAGGTAACAAAAGTGTAGTCTAATTTAAAGTAATAAAGTGCAACTTTAAAAATAATAAAACGACATTTAACATGACAAAAATAGATAATCAAATATTAAATATATATAGTTTATCAAAAAGATCAATGGTCTAACAATTCAAAAAATATAACTTCTTGACCTATGTCCCTTTAAGTAAAAAAATTGGTCATCATCATTCACAATTTCTAAAACTAAATCAATCTGCATTATAAACATAATAAAGTTAGGAGTGTGAAATTTAAAGTCACTTGAGAGTTGTATTATGATTTAGAAGATTTTCATAGCTAATCTCCATCAAACATATATTAATATGTGAGCCAAATGGCATGTCCCATACGGTCTAGTCTATTTTAATATCTCTTAGTCCAATTAATTATCACAAACCGATGAAATAAGCTATCTTTGATAACGTCAAGGTGCTACATTACCACATACTACTATAAGATTGTAGCATCAAAGTTACATCAATTTACCCCAACAACATTAAGATGAGTTGATACATGTTTTTTTTAGTTTAACTAAGATTTTTGGTTCAAATTTGAACTTGAATATACAACAATATTAAAAACTCTTTAGGAAGAGAAGACTCGGGAGATTAGTTTTGAATTGGATAAAAAATATTTGATTCACACTTAAAAAAATTAGAATAATTTAATATATTATTTTATAAACAACATTTTCTATTATTTTATAATATTTTTTTGCATTTAAACTTTATCTGTTAGCCTATAATGTTTTTTTTTCATTGTTATATTAAATGTAGAAATTTAAATATTGATTAATTAACAACATCTGTACCCTAAAATTTTGTTGAATAATATTCAACATATTTGATGCTACATTATTTTTTATACTTAATTAATTCTTAAGTGAATTTAATTGTTTGATTAAATGTTTCTTGTGGGCATCGTGGTACCCACCTTTTTTCATAAACATCAAAGAATTAATTCTCCTAATTTCAAAATATATATTTTATATTAATTCATTAATTATTGATAAATATTAATTCTATCAAAAAATTCAAATAAAATTTATTAACAATCAATTATCTACCATAAGTTTTTTTTTATTTTATTTTTTATATTTTTTTTCATCTACAATAAGTTTTTATTCATATCAATTAACATATATGTCATATTCTAGAAGTTTCGATATTTTAATATTTTTATGTTCAAAGTCTTACACATTGATTTTATCATTTCAAAATAACGAGAGTCTAATTATTTAAATTAGTTAATAAAAAATTGCAATTTAAATGATATTTAAATATCTTTCAAATATAGTTTTTAATTAAAACTATTGTTTTTTTGTTGAGGAGTATAAGTCTATGTTGAAAGTTCAGGCTTCAATGTGGGGCATTGCCACTATTGTTGGACATGCAAATGGGTTTGTGTTGGCAACAGCCACATGCATGGTTTTTTGACATCTTACCTAATTTTGATATTGCTCAAGTTATGAGATTCAATCTTCATTTTGTGTTAAACATGTGATTTTTATTAGTTAGTTATATAACTTAATTCGCAATACTTAGTTTGTTAGAAAAAAAGTTATTTCGAGTTTCAAATTTTTAAATAATCAAAATTTACTTATAAAAGATTTGGTTAAAAATATGTAGTTTCATTCATAAAAATTACGATAAAGAAACACTTACCATTTGATTATGAGTTTCAAATTCTTTACATAATGAAGAATTTATATTTATTTTTTAATCTTTAAGGTTCAAAAGAGTATATTGATTTTTTTCTTTCTATAAGTGTCAGACCAAATATAAAGATATTAGTACTAGTGGGGAATGAGGAATAGAATCTATTGTCCCAATCTTCACGTGTGAAAGATTCTTTTATAAAACTAAACTAAATCAACAAATAAGATATTAATCCACTAATTATATCCTAATATTTTATCATTAATAATCAATCTTTGAACTAGATAAAGATTTCAACAACAACAAAAAATCCTAGATAAAAATAGGCATATAAATTCCAACATTTATTTAAGGAAGTAAATTAAGATTATTCTATCTAGCTAACTCCTTATTTTTAGTGTCAAAGTCAAACCTAATTTGTCGTGTGATCAAGCAATAGAAGCCTTGTTATGATGTTGACAAATTTTGACAAATGCATATTTTGTTAATAAATTAAATGCACAGTGTAATTTGACAAAACTTGAAGTACTAAAAATATGGACCTAAAAAAACGCGTTACACTGAGTATCTTTTATTTGATCAGGTTGACATTTAGATTTTAACTCGTTTTTTAATTTGATAAAATCTAATGAGTTGTAAATTTATTAAAAATAAAACAAAATAAATACGTTATTGAATTGGTTCTAAGACGTCGAATTGGTTCCAAGACGAGTAGTCAAATAATAATCCTTATATATTATTTTAGAAAAAAAATTTAAACATAAAATAACTTTAAGTTATATATAATTATCACTTGTTAATTTATTCAAGAGTAGTAACTTATACGTTGTTTTACAATTATTTTTTTTTAAATCATGTACCCCTAATTAAAAGAGTGCGATATCATGCTCCATTTTTATAAACAAAACACTTAAATAGTATTTGACCCGCAAGTTTATTCTCGCTAGTGACCGGTTTTCATTTTCTTAATTACGTTTAATTAACAGTAACTAGTGTCCATTAAAAAGGAACTACAACTATAGTGGAAGACGCAAAACGTTTTAGGTTAATGGATTAATCAAAACCTGATTAGGGGAATCAACACATTTTTGGTTGATTAATTATATAGCTTGACAAAAAAAAATTATATAAAGTAGAATAGTAACGAGTAATGTTGGAATATTTGTTAAACAATTAAAATAGATAAATTTATATTGGAAAATATTATATTTATTATTATTTTAATCTCATAATAAATTTTATTTTTACTTATTTTACGCATATTAAAAAATAAATATAAATAAAAGAAAGAGAATAACCATTTTACTAAATTATTATTCAACTATTAACTATTAATGTATCTTTTATTATTATAAATATAAAGTATAATAAATGATTTAAAAATATTATAGATAGTAATACTTAAATAATAAAATTATATTAAAAATAAATAATAATATTTATTTTAAAACGAAATTTTCTTGTTAAAATAATATTCCTTATGAGACATATAGTACACTAACAAATGTTCGACTTGAATTTTCAAGATAAATTTCATACTAAGTTCATTAATTAATCTGCGTGCTTAAAATACTTGTTAGCAATAACTAAAATTAAATCTTAAAAAAATCCTAGTTACAATATTGGATTCATTGCATATATAATTAGTGCGTTGAAGTCAAATGCACACAAGACTAAAATATTACCAAACGCAAATAATTATAAGTTTTTATTAATCCTTTAAAGTCACAGATACTAATTGGGGGAAGAGAAATGCAGGAAGATTAATTTTTTTGGGTAACTCTTAATTAATTTTTTGTTTTCATAGGTCCTCTATCTTAAATCTATTCGAAATATATTAGACTAAATATAGATTTATCACTTCTAAACAATATTCTAATTTAGTTCGTCATTATGTAAAAAGCTAACCTTTTTTTTATTACTATAAATTCAGATAGGTAATTGGAGTGTAAAATCTAGAGGAGTAGAGTGATAAAAGTTATAAACAAATTGATCTCACCATATATTGGTAACATTTTTTTTTTGACAATAGAACTCCTGCTAACTTTATTAACATTTTTATACAAAAAATAAAATTAATTTTTTGCCTTTGAAATTATAAGGTCTTTGAAATTAATTATGGATTATTAAAGTATTAATTAATTTAATCTCTAACTTTACAGTGATCATATATTATTTAACATTAAATTATATCTTTTAAAAATTTTATAGTAGTAAGTTGTATATTTTAAAAATTATTTTAGTCATTTTATAATTAATTTAAAATAATAACTAAATTAAATATTAAAATAGCAACTACCAATATTTTCGAAGAGTATTGGGAATTGTTTATTTTTTCTTTCTGAAATTGGGAATTGTTCCAGTACTAGTATACAGACATTTTATGACATCTTTTCTAAAAATCTAGAAAACAATAAGAAAATAAACATAAGTTAAAAGTAAAACACTTGTAACAATAGAGTGAGTCTAAGAATTTTTTCACCTTTCACGCATGAACTCGTCATCATTCATGCTCGTTTAAACAATGAAAGACAGCACTTACTAATGCATTAGCATAAACATAATATAAAAATATTGACTTTATAGTTTATATGTCAACCTTTGATTCATTCCTTAACTAAAACAATGCAAGCACAATGCCATCCCATTTTATAATTTATTAATTAAAAAAGAATAATTTTAAATTGCAAATACAGCGCGGTTATGTTCCAACCTTTTACAAATGAAATTGTAGATACGATGTTGTTGCAAAGATTTTAGAATTCGAAATATTATTACTGTAATTATAATTGTTGACCGAAATTTAAAACTATAAAAAAAAAAAATAGTAATTAAGAAAAAAACACATATTTTAAACAAAAAAAACACGCACGCTTCAATTCAAAATCTCTATTTATAGAACACCACGGTTCTCAAATCAACCATTCTCTCGCACATCGTCATAAAAAAACAGAGTGTTCTTTACGAGAGTATCTGTTTCACTTTGCAGTGTCAATTTTACACACATAGTATACAATAAACATAGAATTAAAAGAAGAAAAAACTACTCCATTTTGATTCAACATAGTTAACAGCAAAACAACAACAACAACATGTGTGAAACAAAGATTAGTACTATGAACAACTACACGGAAAACCTAATTTCAGAGGCTGATTCCACAATGCTACACACGGAAAATGAGACGCAGATGATAATTACCGAAGCGAAATCCCTTTTAGCAGTGGCGTTACCAATAGCACTAACAGCTTTAATATTCTACGCGCGTTCCATGGTATCTATGATGTTCCTCGGTAAACTAGGTGACGTGGAACTCGCAGCAGGTTCATTAGCAATAGCTTTTGCAAACATAACCGGTTATTCCGTTCTTTCCGGTTTATCGTTAGGAATGGAACCGCTTTGTTCTCAAGCTTTCGGTGCTAACCGTCCAAAACTTCTCTCATTAACACTTCAACGGTGCATAATTTTTCTTTTAGTGTGTTCCATTCCCATTTCTTTCTTATGGTATCAAATGTCTAGAATCTTCTATTTTTTACATCAAGATGAAAAAATCACCCGCATGTCACAGACTTATCTTGTTTTTATGTTACCCGATCTTGTAACTAACTCTTTTCTTCATCCAATTAGAGTTTACCTTCGCGCTCAATCCGTCACCTACCCGGTTACTTTAGCAACGTTGGTCGGAACTTTTTTACATTTACCTTTTAATTTTTTACTTTTCAAAAGAGGAATTTCTGGAATTGCTATTGCTTCGGCTGCTTCTAATTTTTCGGTTTTGGTTTTTTTGATTGTTTATATTTGGATAAGTGGGGTCCACAAAGCAACGTGGAATGCGCCGAGTTTAAAGTGTTTTTCCGGCTGGGAGCCGTTGATTCGGCTCGCTGCGCCGAGCTGTGTTTCGGTTTGTTTAGAATGGTGGTGGTATGAGATAGTTATTGTTTTATGTGGGGTACTGGTGGACCCCACTGCTACTGTTGCTGCTATGGGGATTTTAATTCAAACGACGTCGTTGATTTACGTTTTTCCTTCGTCGTTGGGACTCGCGGTTTCGGCGCGTGTTGGAAATGAGCTTGGAGCGAATCGTCCTAAAAGTGCGAGAGTTTCAGCGGTGTTGGCGGTGTTTTTTGCGGCGATTATGGGATTTACGGCGGTGGTTTTTGCTATGATGATGAGACGGAGGTGGGGGAAGATGTTCACCGGAGATGAAGAGATTTTACGGTTAATAGCGGTGGCGTTACCGATATTAGGATTCTGTGAGCTTGGAAACTGTCCGCAGACGGTTGGTTGCGGTGTTGTGAGGGGAACGGCACGGCCGAAAGTGGCGGCGAATGTGAATTTAAGTGCTTTTTATATGGTGGGGATGCCGGTTGCGGTTGGGCTTGCTTTTTGGTTTGATTTTGGGTTTTGTGGGCTTTGGTTGGGCCTTTTATCGGCCCAAGTTTGTTGTGCGGGACTTATGTTGTATATTGTGGGGACCACTGATTGGGAACAACAGGCATGTAGGGCTCAGTTATTAATGTCATTTGATGAAGGGAATGGATCGGACGGACAGAAAGAGCCATTGATTAATGGTTTGGAAAATGCTTGATGATGTTAATTTGATGGTGTAATATTTTTGTTTTTTGTTTGTAATTTTTATATTCGAAGATAAATGTGAATTACCATTATTTTGTTGCCACTTTTTTTAACTATATGGATCGATAAATAGAGAAAAATAAATGAAGATATATAATTATTGTAAATTAGTTTTACATTAATGTGCAATTAAAAATCAATACTTAACTCTTATATTTAGATTATATTGCAAAATAAGTTTATGCCCACAATTGTGAGTTTATATTGAGTGTCTCTATAAAATTATTTTACACTTATAATATATCTCAATTAAACTCATATATTATATAATAAAAATGGTCATTGTTATTAAAGAAGTTTGACAATAAATTACTGAATAATATATGTGATAATATATAACACTTACAAATTCAATTTTTGGGTAACTTGTACTTATCATTGTCTCTATTTGTCGTTAAATTTCGGATAACTTTTAAGTAATGATCAATAGTGAACTATCTATCAAGTGTTCAACCATATTATCATTTTATCCCACACATTGCAGTTAGAATTTGTTCAGTTTTGATCACAAGTTTATAACATTTTTCTACAAGTTTATAACGTTTTTTATAAGCTACTTGATATAGCGTTGGAGCTTAGAACAAAATTTTTTTTTCTTTTTATTTTTACTTTCATTACATTATCTTAATTGAAAAAGTTTAAATATTCATTACAACTATACTTTCTATATCATTTTATACTTTTTAACTAATTTAATCATTGATTTTACTAAATACTTCAAAATTTAAATTAACTATCTTATAAGCTAACTTATCTATTATCCACTATAAACTAACTTATTTGTTATTTCTTATTTTTGTCAAACATTGCGGTAATTTCACTACAAAGTATATGAAATCTAGGCTTTGTTCTTACATTTTAAATATTTCTACTTAGTACCAGAAAACAGAAAGTTATACACTAATATAATATATATACCCATCAAAGGAGAAATTAAAATTACATTTAAAAAAAATGAATAAACAACGAATCAATTAATGTATATATTATATATATGAATAAACTAAAAATTGATCCATTCAGTGCCATCAATAAAAGAAAGTGAAAGAAAAGGTTTAGCTTGATCATCAGTTAATTCTCTTGACCATGATACTCTTCCTGCAAAGTTTGCTCCATCTCCTCTGCATTTGTATTGTCCATAGAATACAGTCCTGAATCATGCCATGCTTTTCTTAGTGGACACAATTATATTCATTCATCCATTAAAAACAAAATATAACAAACAAATTAGAGTTAGGGAGAAAAAGAACATACATTTGACGGTTAGGATCACCCCAATTAGACCAACCTTTAGGAATGATGATATTATCCATATATGTATAAGCAAAGATAACACGAGAATAAGGACCCCAAGCTCTTCCAAGGTATAATAATGCTCCTGAACCTGTTACCTTACAATTCACAAATGAGAATCCTGTGTCTTCCAACTCACTGCTCCTTCCTTGTGCTGTTACTGCCCCTGTATCACGTGCTATGGCATGCACGTGACACCTCTATGTAATACACCGTTTTGTTATTTTTAATATTTACAAAATTACCAATTTTTAATAAATAAATTTTTTATTAAATATATTTTGATAAACAATTCAGGAATTTTGATAAATAAATAAATATATTTTTAATATTTACAAAATTACGAATTTTGTTTTTAAATTTATTTATTTATTTTTTGTCTCTATTTTAATTTAACAGTGACTTTTCCTAAGACTAAAAATATATATATTTTTTTTACAAAATTACTTTTTAAAATAGAAAATAAAAGTGAATAGTTTTTTTTTAAGAATTAAAAAGTTGAGAATTTTTTAATAAAAATTTAAAATTTTATTAGAACTAAAATCTGTTTTACATCAACGGTATATATAGTTGTATTTAATTATCAAAACTATACTTTTTTTTTATTTAATTAAGACTTAATTTTTAAAATATTTAAGAGGTTCTAGCCTTTAAATTGGTTAGGTTGGTTAGGTTATATTGCATTGTTGGTCATGTAGCCTAAATTAAATGAAATGATTCTAGATTAAAGGTGCTATTAAATTAGGAAAGAGCATTGCCAAAGATGAAATCAACAGAACCTTCAATGTAACAATCCTTATAGTAATGTCTACCAACATGATCATAAAGTGTATCTTGTGCTCCTAAAAATTTGCATCCTAAAAATGATGCTGTGTCTGCTGATATTCTAAATGCCACTGCCTGTTTTCCAATTGCTCCTGCTGCAGGAACAGGAAAAGTGTTCTGCATTCTCACACAAAATTGTTAGAACAACAATCCCCGATTCAAAAGAAAACACAAATAAAAAACACACGAGACTTGATCATGGAGTTCGGCCAATTATGCATACATCTCCGACTGCAGAACGACTGCATTACTTTTCTATATTCAAATTTAGGGTTACAGATTACGGCAACATGTGTTTGAATACTACAAATCAATTTACCAGATTATATAGTCCACTTATTAATAAAATATGAACCATACCCAACAGAAACCTCACATATAAAGATTTGATCACAAAAGTCGGTCAATTGTAACTACATCTCCGACTACAGAGCGACTGCGATACTATTATGTTATAATTCAAGTTTATAACTTGTATTTAAACACTATAGTCTAATTTACAAGATTATTTCGTACGAACGACCTGTCTATTTATCACTAAACTATGATTCATATTCAATTATTTTATTGTGAAACCTCACACACATAACTAAGTTTATGTAAATACATAGAAAATTGATTGTTTACATACTTGGAATGTGATGTTCTTAGCAATGAAATAAGGTGAATTAACTGCAAAAGTTGCTGAACCATATGTGTCCATTGGAATCCCTCTTGGACCAGGTGTTTGAGCAGTGTCACCCCATTGAACAATTGTTGTATCTGCATCATCTCCTTCTATGGTTATGAAGGATTTTAAAGGAGGAATGTTGACTTTCTCCCTTCACACACAAATAAATGCAAGGATAAAATTATTAGAGAGTTTTATACAAATGCAATTCACAAGAAGAAGAAAAAACATACATAGTAAAAAACTTGAAAAATGTAACACAAAAGTTGCAAAAAGTACACAACTAAATCTTCTTTAGTTATGTTTATTACGAATTATAAAAAAAAAAATTAATATTCAATAATTATGAATGGGTATATTTTATTTTTGTTTATTTTTTAAATGAGCTATCTGCATCAATAATTATTAATAAAATGGACAAGAGTGAGATATTTTATAGAAACAAGTTTTATATTTTTCTATGTTCTATTGAAAATTATTTTCTTCTTTAAACTAATCAAAATAGATATTTCATTTCGGCATAAAATCATTTTTTAACAAAATTATTTTTGAAAAATACTTACACACAAATGTAAATTAAACATTAGAAATGATTTTTTAGAATTTCAAACAAACAGATCCTAATTCTCTTGATAGTTTGAATGATAGGAATTTCACAAGAAACAAAAGTTGTTTGTGCAGAATGTCTTTTAACTTGAGATTAAAACTGTGGACACAACAACACCACAAAGAAAGGAAAATGAGATGAAGTACTCACGTGTAAACACCTGCATGAACTTTGATGACAACTCTAACATTATTGGTGGATGGAAGGGAATCAATGGCATCTTGAATTGAGGTGAAACCTCCAAAAGAAGGTTTTTTACGAACGTGCAAAGTATAAGAAGCAGAGAGCTTATTTTTTGCAGCCTTAAAAACTGTGTGTTTGAGACCACCAACATAACTCACCCATTTCATGAATTGTTGTTGTTTTGATAACTCTATTCTTGTTGTATTGTTGCTTGATAAACCATTCCCTGAAGAATAACTTATTTGTCTAATTCCATTTGTATGACGACAATGTATTGTACTAAGATTTTGCATAAGAAGAAGAAGAACTACTAACACGCTGAAAATGTAATCATAGTTTGACATTCTCATAGAGAAATTGGAACTTGAAGTTCTGTTAGAAATTAGTTGGTGCTATGGTGAGTGTGTGTGTGTGTGTATATATATATATATATATATATATATATATATATATATATATATATATTATCAGTGTAAAATATTTGATATTGTCAATAAATCATAGATAATTATATATGGAACTTTAAAAATAATTATGATTACAGTTAAATATTTGTAACGATATAACAATTATAATTGATATACATATTTTTACACCAATGATATATATGGTTATATTGTGATCACGGGTGGTTGTTGTGACATCATGTAGAAAGAGAGACAACTTAACTATGAACCACAAAGACTGATACAGATACCAAACACTGGACACGAAACTAACATGTCGAATATTATCAAGGTGTTAATACGTGTCGGACACCATAGTACTCATTTAGTTAGAGATGTTGATGCTATACAACAATTTAGATAATTGTCTTCTTAGAAATATTTGGCTATTTTTTATTTGTTCTTGTTGTTTGTTTGGAGTTGCCTGTGAGCAGCTTCCTATTTTTGTATGATGAAAATATTATTCCAATTAAGTTAATTAATATAATGAGGTTGGTTGGTTATGGCCCCATTAAATAGTGTATGCTAATTTGGAAACCAGTTGGCTATATTGTTTATTGAGCATTGCTTGCTATATGGTACAATGGTTACATAAACAAAATAAAGTAACTCCATTCAAAAGTTTAGATAAAGAGTGTTATCTTACTTGGGGCCTATGATTAGTGGATGCAGAGTGATTCATGGATTTCCCATAACTTAAAGTGTATAGATAGCATTTAATGTGAAAATATGGTTATATGAAGCTAACTTTCGGTTTAATAATACCTACCTACCCTTAAATCATGACCATCCTAAATTTGGAACTTCCTTAATGTAAATTGCAACATAATGATGATGTCAAAGTTATAACTACACTGATGTGAAAGAGCCTCTTGTTCAATCTTCCCTCTCTCATTCCTTTTTATGATTTTGTTTTGGGCTATGGTCTATGGTTGTGCAGTCATTGTTATTGTTTTCATTTTATTTCCTTCATCTAAGTATTTAATTAGAACTCAAAGTTAGGAGTTATCTCAAATATTTTACACCGTTAATTAATCATAATTATTACAATACTGAAACTATTTGAATTTGATTGTAACACTCGAAGCTCAACAAATTTATCTAATTCTCTATTAATAATATCTTCTGTACAAATCAAGTATAAACCAAAGATTTGGTTATTAGTTCCTATAACTTACTTTATGTACAATTCTAGCTACCACAATTTGCTAATTATGTACAACAATGCTAAGATGAACTTTAGTTTACTTCCAAACCTTAATGGCCCCATCTCTACCACTTGAAAGTAGAAGTCTCTGGTTTAACTTAACCGAAGCCAAAGAAACAATAGAATCACGATGGCAACCGCCAGAATCAGTTGCAGCAGCTGCAAGAATTGCCTTTTGTGTCAACTTGGTTGCAAAAGGATGTCTTTTTGTCTCCTGTTAATAACAGTAGAAGGTTAATTTTTTGCTGCCTATATTCTAAACAATTTGGAAAATTTCAAGAGAAACAAGCAATATCCAACAGCATTACTACCTGTACAACTTCCACTCCAGAACTAGATTCTGTTTTGTAAAAAAAATCATTTCCAACACCTTTTAAATTTGGTCCACAAACACAGTAACTTCTCTCAGGACTGCAAAAAAGAAACAAACAATACATAAATAAATTGAATTACATAATTTTCATAAGAAAAACAAAACGATATTGAAGTTTAACACGAAACCTGTAATGATCCCAACGACGTATCTTTAAATCAGTGCCTCCAGTCAATAAATCACCTCCTGGTAACGAAAGCAACGTCCGAATACCAGGAAGACGATAATGACGAGGAGGTTCATTTAGCTCATCAACTCTATACTTGCGATTAATCTTTCGTCTTTCATCTGATTGAGAATTCGCCTTACTCGAAGATTCGGCCAATGCCGTATGAGACATTTCTGCATCACCTTCATAATTGAAGGTCCTAAGTACCTGATGACAAGTACCATTCTCTGCATTCCAAAGAGAAACTTCATTGCAACCAGCAGCAACATAAACAAGAGGCTTAGTAGTTGAAGTCAAAGAAGCATTTATTGATGGAATAAAGTGACAAATCTTTTCAATTGGACATTCATGAAAATACTTCCAAGAATTCACAGGTAAAAGAAATCTCAAATCCCAAAGTGTAATTACACCTCTAGAAGACCCTGAAACAAACCAATTAGAACAAGTTCCTGATGCTAGAGACAAAATGTAACCCTCATCAAGATTAGATTTCAAACTCCAATTATTAGAATTTGACCTAATATCCCATAAATGAATACCACAATTTTGTGTGCTATACATAATGCTATGATTATCCACATGACAATTTAAAAGATTAATTACAGCACCTTCTTTGGTATTACATTTCAATTCATTACCAGAATAGTTATCAACAGAAAACATATGAATAAATCCATTACATGATCCAACTACAACTTGTGATGAATTTTGAACTATTGCTACACATAACGCACGGTTTCCTTCAACGTGATAAGTTAGTTTCGATTTTAATAAAATCTCTTTTTCAAGCTTTTTCGAATCCCAAATTTTGACTGTAGAATCATCAGACGCAGTCGCGAAAAAACTGTTATCGGAAGAAACTGCTATCTCGTTCACTGTTGAACGGTGCTCTTCGAGGTGTTGAACTAACACGCCACGTGGCCTCCAACCAGAATTAGGAATCGACGTTCGACCAAAAGATCCAAATTCCGATTCAAATTCAGTTTCAAATTCCGATTCAAATTTAGATTCAAATTCCGATTCAAATTTAGATTCAAATTCCGATTCCGATTTCTCACCGATCCAATCGGATGCTGCAGAAGGTATTCCTAACCGTCTCCGGTCAACATTGAAGGAGTATAAAGGTATGCCTTCTGAGGGTTTCTGATATGTTAAACTGTTTACGTTACTAAAGGTTGGTGATATGAATCCTGAAAACTGTAACTTCTCGGAATCGCTTTGTTGAGAATGGCTTTTGTTCATTTTCGCGTTTAGCTTTTTCAGTTGTTTTTGTTCGTTTTAAGCGTTTTGGAAATAGTATATTTATATGTGGAATCATTATTTGGTGTAATTATTGGGGTTTTACTGAATGTCATGGTAGTATTAAATTTTTAATCCATGCGGTGGAAAAAAGTGTGTTCTACATTGATTAGATTAATTGTGTTTTGGTTGATTAAAATCTTTCGCTTAAATTAAAACTTTGATTTGTCGAATTTATTTCATCATTAAGTGGTCTCATAGACACAAAACCTCCTCTACTCTCAACCAGTTTCATGATCCACCATAAGTTGTTTGGCAAGACCATTTTTACATGATATTGCTCGAGAATTGCCAACATTGACTACCGCCAACTTTACACAATTAATTATACTCAAAATGATATACTCAAAATGTGAAGGCTAGATGTAGATGTAAAAATATGATTTTAAATTGCTGTAGATGTAAAAATATGATTTTAAATTGCTGTAGATGACATTTTGGTTACGTATTGCGGTTGTTGTGACATAAATTTATTTTTTAGTAACATCAAATATCATAATTTATTACTTATTTTATAACTAACATAACTCTTAGTTTTCATCTAAAATTTAATATTATTTTATTATCAACTCTTCGTTGCTTTTGAATATCTCTAGTCTTTTAAAATAAACTCTAAATATAATATAAAGAAAAATGATGATATAGAAAAATAATTTGTATGAATTCATATATAATGGAAATTTTCAAAATATATTTCAAATTCTTTAATAGATATATTTGATGTTGTTAGAGATAAAAATATGAGTTTATTTAAATATTTAAGTTATGAATTTGATGAAATTTGTATTATATTGAGGATGATAATTAATTTTATGGGTTTTGTTTGAAATTTTTGAGAATTTTTTTAAATTTTTGCAACAAAAAAAAAGGATAATATTGTTGACATTTTAAAACTTAAAACATCAATTTGTCACTTAAAATTAAAAGACTTAATTGCAGTTTTGGTCCCCGTATTTTAGCTGAATCACGAAAGTAGTCCTCTCATTTTATTTCTCCCTCGTTTTGGTCTCCAAACAGAACTTTAGTCCAAAATTTGATGAAATGACATTTTTAAAAGTCACATCACACCATTTATGATCATAGATTTCAAGTATAATTATTGCACAACAAGATCTTGAGACATTATGTGACTTAAATAAATGGAAAAAAAGTTACATCTAGTTTTGAACTAAAATTCTAATTTGGGAGACTAAAATTGGAGAGAAATAAAATGGGGGGACTACTTTTGCGATTCAGCTAAAATAGGAGACCAAAACTGTAATTAAGTCAAATTAAAATAAAGGACCAAATTCGGAAGAAAAAAAAAGATAAAAGATTTAAACGTTAAGTGAAATTAAGTTAAGGGATCACAAGTGTTATTTAGCCAATATTTTATATCGTCACAATTAATTTATGTTAATTGTGAGTTGAATGTAATCGTCATTTTGTGATCTATATATAAACAGTATTTCAGACCTATTGTAATTAACATTTCTTTTTTATTATATCAATACAATTTTATTTCTATTTTTCTCTTTTTCAGATTTAATATCAATGTTTTACAATGTTCTATTATATACTAATCATATAATTTTAGAAGTAATTAAAATTTAAGTTAAACATTTTTAATGATTTTAGAAGTAATTAGAATTTAAGTTAAACATTTTTAATGATGTAAAGATTACTACTAGAATGAAAAAAATGAAAGCGGCCGTATAATATGATTAAGTGGAAGTAATGAGAGGTCACGAGTGGTTATATTGACATCCATGTAAAAAGAGAGACAATCTAACTATGAAACACAGATAGTAACACGGACACTTGACACAATATTGATATGTTGACATCAATAATAATTTAAGATAATGCATAATTGAATGTCATTAAAATCCTGGTACATGTTAGGCACCGAAACATTAATTCGATTTGATGTCGGTGTTAAAGAACAATTTAGATCCCATGACATAACAAATTGAACTTTTGTGGATAAAAACATTGTCTTGTTAGAAATACTGGCCATTTTTTATTTGTTCTTGTTGTTTCTTTGGAGTTGCCAAAGAGCTGCTTCCTATTTTTGTATATGAATGGATGGAAATTTTATTCCAATTAAGTTAAATAATGTAATGGGGTTGGTTATGGTCCCATTTAATAGTATTATTATTACTATATACTAGTTAGGAAACCACTTGGCCTTATTGTTTATGGAGCATTGCTTGCTATATGGTATGATGGCTACATAAACTCTAAAATAACTCCATTCAAAAGTTTAGAGAGTGTTATCTTGGAGTCTATGATTAGTAGATGCATTGCAGAGTGGTTCATGGACTTCCCATAACTTAAAGTATCTTGATAACATTTGATGTGAAAATATGGTTATATGAAGCTAACTTTCGGTTTAATAATACTTACCCTTAAATAATGACCATCCTAAATTTGGAACTTCTTTAATGTAAGTTGCAACATAATGATGATGTCAAAGTTATAACTACACTGATGTGAAAGAGACTCTTGTTCAATCTTCTCTCTCTCATTCCCGTTTTATGATCTTGTTTTGGGCTATAGATGGGCAGTCATTGTTATTGTTTTCATTTTATTTCCTTCATCTGTGAACTCAAAGTTAGGTGATATCTAAAAAAAAATTGAATTAATATATGACCATCAAGTGATATCTGAAAAATGAATTAATATAAAATCGGTTGGTGTTTAAATATTTTACACTATCAATTAATCATAATTATTATATTATTTAAATTTAATTATAACTACTTTAAAAATCATACATGAGATGAATTGATAGTGTAAAATATTTTTACATTGATAATATCAAAGTTAAACACATAAAATTAGATGGGAAATAAAATGCCTAATAAAATAGGTAAAAAAGAACCAACAGAGATTTGATTTAAAAGAAGAGACTAGACTCTCACAACGTAATAAATTTAAGTTTGAATCTCTACTGAGAGAGATACTCACATTTAGTGTTTGATACACCTCAAATATGAATATGAGTATGAAGAAATACTCACATTTAGTGTCTATGTGCCTCAAACATGTTAAGAAAAATCTTCAAAAGGAACTTCTTAACTAGTTTTAATGAACTAATACTTTGAAAAAACAGCACTTAAAGCTAAGCTGTTTAAAAGGACACAAATTTTAAGCACAGACTTTAGGAAAGAAAATTCAACAAAAGCCATTGATTAGCCTCCCAAAGGACAAACTAATAAATATGATCCGTGAAGTAAGTGAATGAATGAGTCCAAACATTTCCACTAAGATCATGTCTACATGTGAATCAAGTATCTCATCAGAATGTAATCTTTAGTGAAAGGATTTGCATTCATGTGAGTCCCCGATCAAGAATATCCACATCATCTTGCAATTAATGTACAAAGTGGAGACTTAACATGTGAATAAAATGGTCCATATCTTATACCACATTCATAATCTTACTAACTTGTATAAAAATAAAAAATAAAATAAAATCTTATCAACTACTTGGACCATAACACTCAAAGCTCAACAAATTTATCTAATTCTCTATTAATAATACCTTCTGTACAAATCAAGTGTAAACCAAAGATTAACCACAAGGGATGGGGGACTTCAATGAAGGTTTGATTGAATGTTAGTTCCTATAACTTACTCTATGTACAGTTCTAGCTACCACAAATTGCTAATTATGTACAACAATGCCAAGATGAACCTTAGTTTACTTCCAAACCTTGATGGCTCCATCTCTACCACTTGAAAGTAGAAGTCTCTGGTTTAACTTAACCGAAGCCACAGAAACAACAGAATCGCGATGGCAACCGGCAGAATCAGTGGCAGCGGCTGTAAGAATTGCCTTTGCTGTCAGCTTGGTTGCAAGAGGACGTCTTTTTGTTTCCTGTTTATAAGAGTAGAAGGTTAAAATTTTGCTGCCTATATTCTAAACAATTTGGAAAATTTAAAGGAGAAACAAGCAATGTCCAACAGCATTTAGATGGTACAATAGATTTAATCCGTAAAGAAAATCACTTGGGTAATAGGAGACTTTGGCCATTAGAAAACACTGGATTGGAGAAAGTAAAGATTCCTGTCAACCATGCTTTCATATGTCATCCTATCAGACATTGACTCCCTCCCACAGGCCATTCCCCCTTATTCCCCTTCTCATTGTAGATTTGAGATACTTAAAATAGCTTCTACAAGGGATGCATGATATAGAATAATAGAAACGACCTATTTCAAGTTGATTTAGAATGAATCATTCCTGCAACTATATTTTCTCTATTTATGTAGTAATTGAAAACTGTAATGGAAGACCGGCTAAAATTTGAACAAAAAAACACACAAACTAATTAGTTAATTCATGATAGCTGGGTATGTCCAATTTCTTGATTAGTTCAGCAAAGGAATCAAGAGCTGATTTTGGGAAGTCGGAACATAAGTAACTAGTGAGAATAAAAAGAAGGCACAGTTGAGCTGATCCAACCAAAAGTGTACTACCAAGGTCATATCTAAAAGATAATTGAAGTACTCGAAATCAGCAGTATCAACCATAATTTCAGCCAACGAGCATAAACTGAATGAGAACCTTCCCCTTCCAACAAAATGGTTGATACAACAATAAACCGAAACATAAATTACCTGTACAACTTGCACTCCAAAACTAGATTTTGTTTCGTAAAAATCATCATTTCCAACACCTTTAAGGTTTGGTCCACAAACACAGTAACTTCTGTCAGGACTGCAAAAAATAAACAATACATAAATAAATTCAATTAGATTATTTTCACAAGAAAAACAAGTACATGAGATTGAAGTTCAACACAAAACCTGTAATGATCCCATCGACGTATCTTTAAATCAGTGCCCCCAGTCAATAAATCACCCCCTGGTAAGGGAAGTAATGTGCGAATACCAGGAAGACGAGGAGGAGGTTCATTTAGCTCATCAACTCTGTACTTGCGATTAACATTTCGTCTTGGATCTGATTGAGAAGTTGGCTTACTTGAAGGTTTGGCCAAGGCCCAAGGCATATCAGACATTTCTGCATCACTTTCATAATTGGCTGTCCTCAGTACCTGCAACAAGATTTGTTATTTGTACCAGACAGTAATAAGAGATCGTTAAAAAAATGACAATAATAAGAGTACTATAAATATGAAACATCAATGTATTTCTTGTGATTCAATATAGTTATGAACAATTTAAACAAATTACAATTTGATGTGATGCAACAGAATTAAGAAACCAGCTCATGATAAATTATAATTTATACAACGCTTTAAGTTCTTGCAGTTGCGGTTAAAACAAACGGTGGTAAACTTCGGTAAAAGAAACCCATATATTCTCTGGATAAATAGTAATGGGACTTTAAACAGTATATTTAATAGAACTATGTTTTGTTCTGGCACATGTTTCTTCGTTTTCTATAAACAATTAAAATATCCATACCTGGTGGCAGCTAGCATTCTCTGCATTCCAAAGTGAAACTTCATTGTAACCCGCAGCAACATAAACAAGGGGCCTAGTGGTCGAAGACAGAGAAGCATTTGGAGGAGGAAGAAAGAGACAAATCTTTTCTATTGGACAAGCATGAGAGTACTTCCAAGAGTTCACAGGTACAAGAAATCTAAGATCCCAAAGTGTAACTACACCCCTGGATGACCCTGATACAAACCAGTTGGAACAAGGCCCTGATGCTAGAGACAAGGTGTAGCCCTCATCAGGAGTAGCTTTCAATGTCCAATTTTTAGAACTTGACCTAGTGTCCCATAGATGAATGCCACGGTTCTGGGTGCTATACATAATGCTATAGTTATCCACAGGGCAATTTAAAAGGCCAAGTATGGCACCCTCTTTGGTATCCTTCTTTGTGATATCAGCAATACCAGAATACTTCTCAACAACATTTCCTAGACCTCTAGATATATGATCAACAGAAAACATATGAATAAATCCATCAGATGCTCCAACTACCACTTGTGCTGAACCTGGAAGCATTGCTACACATAACGCACGGCTTCCCTCAAGGTGATAAGTTAGCTTCGACCTGAATGAAATGTCTTTTTCCAGCTTTTTGGAATCCCAAATCTTGACTGTAGAGTCGTCAGATGCACTCACAAAAAAACTGTGATCTGAAGAAATTGCTATGTCACTGACTGCTGAACGGTGCTCCTGGAGGTGTGCAACCAACACCCCACGCGGTCTCCAACCAGAATCAGGAATGGATGTTCGAGCAAAAGATTGAAATCCTGATATATCAGCTTGGGCAGCTGCATCTTCTAGTGAAATTGGTGTACCTTTAATATTAGAAGATAATCCCACATCTTGAAATGTGCTATTTACAAAGGCTGTCTCATTTTCCTTAGGATCTGGTTCATGTACCACTCGGTGGAACTGTTTAGAACCATTGCTCATGCTAAAAGAACCTGAAAAAAGCTTTGGTGCTGGAACTGAGTTGGCCAAATTAAAGGACTTACTAAGTGGATTAACCCAAGGCATTGCAGATGAACTAACACCCAGAGAATTCATTTGCACTGGACAATCGGATGCAGCAGGAGGTACTCCCATTCCTCTCCTGTCCACACTGAAGGAGTACAAAGGTATGCCTTCTGATGGCTTGTCATATGTCAAACTGTTTACACCACTAAAGGTTGGTGACATAAATCCCGAAAACTGTAACTTATCCAAGCATTGGGGATCACGGTGTCCCACCATATTGCTATCACTATGCATAAAGGCCCCCATATCTCTTAATTTTGCCTCAGCTTTGTCACAATCAGTTAACCCTGGCTGTTGGAAGGAAGATCCAACAGTTTGTTGAGCCCCCAAACCTTGCTGCTTGTCAGCCCAGCTATTTAACGAGTCCAACTCATCGATTCCTTTTTTTAATAAATCCATTTCCCATATTTTAGACTGTGATGAACTATACCATATCTTTCTCTGTCTTTCTAACATGTCCGAACTCCTGGAGTTCTCCAAGACTTCATAGAATACCTGTCTTGAGACAGGAGGTTTTAAACATGACAAAAGGGCTTTCTCTGAAGCAAGAGACACAGGCTGTCTACGAAGGAAAGGTCGTATAACAGGAGCAAGGAAAACATCAGAATCCACTACACCCAGGCTTTCGCTGCTAGCAGCAATGAAAGAGACGACTGATCTTCGTACCCATTCACTAGGATAACACAATAAAGGAAAGGCACGCTCGATCATTTGAAGCAATATCCTCTTCCGGAAGAAACCACTTTTGCATAGAATAGTCAAACATTCTAAGGCTCTAACAATGACAGCTTCTGTTACGTCACTTAAAGCTTGCTCAATGTAAGGTAATAGATATTCCTCTACACTTCTTTGGCCCACAAAAAAGCATACATAAACAATCTTTTCGTAGAATACCGTCCTTAATTGCTCGTCTCGGTCATTTAAGAAGGCAGGAAGGATAGGTAAGAGAGTGTCATTACTTTGTCTCACACCAAAGAAGTAGCAAAGTTTACCGATGTCCTGAAGAAGTGCTCTCCTAATATTTGGTGTTTGCTTTGGACCCATAACAAGTTCTTGAACAACCTCTGCAATTGATTTCCTCAGATGCAGAAGCTGGACATCACTATTTATCATCTTCATTCTCCCAGAGTTCTGAGTGGATGATGTCAATGGCTTCAGTGGCAAACTCAGTTCATCAAGAACACCTGCCTCACTCAAGCTTATTGAGTGTATCAAAAAGCCATAAGCAGTGAGTGCCAGCTTAGCTATATTGCTGGCATAGCATATCCGCACACTTTCCTCGGGATCATCGGGAAGCATAGAAAGCATAGGAAGAATATACTCAGGAAATATCTTTGCATCACTGGGAGGAAAATCACGCACTATGGGCAGAATGTCACACAAAGTCTCCAAAGCAGCACAACGCACAATTGCTGCTGGGTCAGAAAGCATTGCAATCACATATGGGATAACACGCTGCAATCGATCTTCATCGTCAATATATAGGGCAGAAGCCTTCAACAAGAGTACAGCTGCCCTCCTCAGGTGAGGCAACTTGACATTGCGTATGCAGGAGCAGAGCAAAGAAGTTATCAAAACCATGCCTTCACAAATCATACTACCCTTTGGTAATGGTAGAAAAGGCGTTCCAAATGTATCTAACTGACTATCATACTCTGACATCAACGAATTTAAATTGTCCATAGTAATACTTTTCAAAAAGGGATGATCATTTCCTCGAAATGCATTGGAGATAGTTTGAAGCAGCTCACCAGGAGACTGCAAACTTTTTAGATTTTCAGAGAAGTTAGAATTTTGTGTAGTTCCTATTACTTGCTGTGGACCAGATGGATTCTTATTATTATTTTTAGCACCCCTTAGTAGGCTATTAATATCACCAAGAAGTTGATACTGATCATGAACTAAGCCTTTGCCTATGTCCTCTCTTTTCCTTCGCGAGTCCTTCATGAAACTTGCGCTTTCTTTGGCAACGATCTCTTCCAAAAGTTCTCCAGAAGTAACACCTGCATCATCAGATGAGTGTTTGTTCATCATTTGCTTAAGTATCTCCTGGAAAGCACTCTGGCATAGTAAAACCTACATAGATTGTTTGCACAGAATCCAGGTAAAATAAGCAAGTTATAGAAAACATCAAATAATTGATGGACAAATATATATTTTAGTAAAGCCATATACCCTCATATCAGAATGGAGAGGACTCCAGCAACGGTAAAAATCATGCAGAAATGGTGAAAAATAGGTAGGGAATACAACTCCTGCATATTCCTTTAGGTATTCTTCAGCAGAAAATCGAGACTCTGGTTCTAACTGAATCATGTGTTGAATCATCTTACGGATTCCAATATCTGGTATCTGCACCCATAGAAAATACAGTATTTAAAATATTAAAAACTGAGTCATAAGTATGGCTAACCCCCTACTGATGGGCATGGGACCATGGGAAGATGAAATAAGACACAAACACACAAATAGAGTACTTTTTCAAGATGTTGACTTGGATCATGTTGTCCTCTGCGATATGCAAGAAGTTGAGACAGTTCAAATAGTGGCTGGCCCTCAAGGAAAAGTTCAGCAATTACACACCTGAGAGTAAAATGATATCCACACATTAGAAAAGAAGAAGCACAAAAAATAAAAATAAAACTAATAAAAAAAAACGGTATGTCGGAAAAAAACCACCTTGGTTACTTTTCAACAAAATGAATCTAGGGACTTGAGGTACGACCAAAATTTATATAACAATCAACTCAACAGAAAATTAAACATCACCACTACCTCACCATAATTACAAAAGTATAATGCCTTTCAGAGTATATTTCATGCACATAAGGATTCTTATTTTATGCCGGAAACATGGTTGAAAAGCAAAAACATTTCCTGCAAGATTAAGATTCTTGCAGCAAAGAACGCTCACCCGACAGCAAATAAATCCATTGATGGCTTTAGGGGGGAATCTTGTGCCACCTGCATCTCCCCTCCATGTTCATAAAACCTCTGACATGACACAGCCCCAAAAAAAGATGAAAGAAATAGTTATTAGAAATATAATCATGTTCTGTAAGAACAGTAGTGATCAGCAAGAAAACATGTAAGCAATGACACACGAGAAGGATTAATGTCTTGAATCACTAGTTGCATTTTTTTAGTTTTAAACAAACTAAAGAAAAAATACTTGTTCGATAATATTATTATAAAGTTCAAAATTGTAAAATATTCCCAAAAAATTCTAGAAAGTGGCTGTCAAAGAGCATGACAGAATCCTCTGTTAACCTTAGTGTATAACCTAAAGCCCAGATCAGTATTATTTTTAAACATGTAAAACGAAAATTTAATAACCAATAGATTCCTAGTTTAATCAAGTCATCAGCACCACTTGCTTAATTCACAATTTAATTAAACCTCTAGACAGAGGATTACCTAGTATACATTTCACTTGCATCTTTATAATAGAATTCACACCAATTAATAAAGATAAATAGAAAAACCAGCAATAATGTATGCAATAAATTCACAGGATAACTAGTAGGAAATTTCAAACTTAATAATAGCACAAAAGCATCTTGACTGAGCCAACAACTCAAATACGGCAGAAAATATATAAATAATCAAATAGTATTAAAATTATAGGATCCAACCTCAGGTGCCAGATAGCAGAGTCTTCTGCCACCCGTGTCAAAGAAAAAAGAGAAATCAGATGGGTCATCATACGGAATGTAAGTGGGTTTGAAAGAGGCAAAGTCAGCAAGGTAAACCCAATTCGATGACGTAATTAGCACATTTTCACACTTGATATCGCCTACAACAAATAATGCAAAAATTTACATATAACATCAATGGAATGCCAATCAACCCATGATACGAGAAAGTACCATCAGCAACTAATAGATCCTTCTCCATTATATTATCTCTTCTCTAATTGTGTATGTCTTTTAAAGCTTAGGTATCAATCAAATTAAAACTTACCATGACACACTCCCTTCTCATGGCTCTGTTTTACAGCTAAAAGCAACTGTGTAATACCCCAAACCAAATAAAAAAGTCAATAAAAATACAAAGCTTCCATATGCAAAAAAAAATGAAGTAGTAAAGTGAAGAAGACCTGAAAAGCCAACCATTTCTTCTCAACGAAACTAAGAAAAGGTCGAGTACTTAATCGATCATGCAAATTATGGAAGAAATATTGCCTCAAAAGATAAGCTGCTTTATCCGTTTCTTGCCAAAACTGCAAAATCACAGACACAGCCACATGAGCAATTTAAAGTAGATGGAAAAAACAAAAAAATATAAATAAAACAAAAATAGAGAGCAGACCATCATAGAGCCTTTTCAGTAACCAAATATAGTAATCCTATATTCCCTCAAACTACATAGAACATCATGTCTTTCGAATTTTAAGCCATTAAAATCAAATTGGCTTAAATTTCAGTTAGAAACACAACCACAATGTCGACTTAAAAATCAAAACAGGTTAAAAAAAAGTAGCAGAATATCAACAAGTATTTTCAGTGACCAAACACAGTATTCAAAATCCCCTCAAACTACAAAATAACATCTAAGCAAAATTTAAGCTATGAAAATCAAATTGACTCAGCAGTAAGTTTTGCAACACTGACACTTCTGATCGAAGACACGTCCAAGTGTCCGTGTCTAACACCAACACATATTCAATTTATTCATTCTCTCAAATTGTCCGTATCTAACACTGACATTGAAAATTTCATTCAATTAATTCATTTTCTCAAACTATTATGTAGTTAACATGTCAGTCAGTGTGCAGTGTATGTGGTTCATAGGCAACAAGAGTGGAAATGGAAATACAGCGCAACCACAATTTCAACTAAAAAATCAATACAAATACGAAAGAATAAAATATGAACAAGAATTTTCAGTAACCAAACATAGTGATTAAAACTCCCTCAAACTACAAAACAAAGTCTCAATCAAATCCCAAACCGTTAAAATCAAATTGACTCAGCATTCCACAATTTCAACTCAAAAATCAAAATTAAAATCAGCAAAAATATCAACAACTCCATTCAGTAACCAAAAACAGTAAAAAAAAAATCATAATTAGCTCAAACTACAAAACAACATCTCATTCAAATTTTCAGCTATATAATAAAAATCGAAAATAGAAATAGGTGAAAATTGAAACCTGAAAAGGCCAAACGTGAGGATGATCAATGTTACTGAAAATATCTTTGATCTGAGAAAGACGTCGTTCATAATCAGAGAGATCGATGAAATCGCCACGTTTGAAATAAACTTTGACGAGAACCAAACCTTCGTCGTGTTTACACTGAATCGATTTGAAGAAACGACCGCGTCCAAGAACTTCTTTCAGAACCAGATTATACGTCGACGGTAACTCGTGTAGGTAATACTCTGACGCTGAAACTTGCGTCGTGCGCGCGATTTTGTTCCCCATCGATTATCATCAATCAATCGCTTTTTTCTGCTTTTATTTTTATTACTTCACTGATTTTCGCGTTTAGCGTTCTGAGATTTTCGTGTTTAGCGTTTAGCGTGAGGTGTGTCTGTGGAAGAAGCTCCACTTTTTTAGAGAGAGAATAACGAAACAAATTTATGCATTACATTTTTTAATTATTTAAAATTGACAAATGTTACAATTTAAAAGAAAACTAAACATAAAAAGAAAATGGTAAATGTTAAGAACTCATAGAAAAAGATACGTCAACAATTGGAAATACTATATTTATATGTGGAATCATTATTTGGTGTAGTTATTGAGTTTTTCCAAAAGTTAATGTATAGTATTAATTTTAATAGGTTAATTTGTGTTTTAGATTAAATAGGTTAATGATATTTAAGGTCTAATTTTGACGTGATATATCATACATCATATAAAATATGTTGTGATCGTATATTGGTTAGATTTTGAGAAGAAAAATTATATAAAAAACCAAAAATATATTTAATATAGTGTTATAAGTGAATATTTGATGTTTGAAAAATATTTTTGTATTGAATACTACTATCCTATTTCTATAAAATGTTGATGTGACATTATCTACTAGATAAATAATGATATAATTATATATATATATATAACTAAATTCAGTGACGTTTTTATAGTTTTTATATGATATGTGAAAAAAAATTAGCTACGCTTTTGGAGTCAAATTCGAAATCGATTTTTCATAGTAAACTTTTTCTTTTTAAAAGAAAATACTTCTCAAAAATATTTTAATATAAGTTTATTAACATTGCATTTACAAAGTGAGCGGAAACATCCAAAATTAACTTTTTTATTTAAAAATATTACTACATATAGTTAAATAATATAACAATGAGGGTTATGGACATTGATAACCGACTACCCCTTCTAAGTTGATGATAACATACACAAGGGAAGGCTATTGGGTACTAGTGCATCAAGTTGTGTGTGTTTGACTAACAATTGAAGTCATAAGTCTCTCCTATTTAGGAGGAAAATTGAAATTCTAATGCTTTTTGGTAAAACAACTTTTAGAGGCTTATAAGCTTTTTAGTAAAACTTCCCAAAATAATCCCATAACCAGTTGTAGCCAAAATAATCCCATAACCATTTGTAGCCAAAATAATCCCATAACCATTTGTAGCCAAAATAATCCATACATAAGCCATTCCAAAACAGTTATTTAATGACATATATATTAATGTCGTGACTCTCACAACAAATTTTTAAACTAATAATATAAAATTTGATGAACAAAACTACATCTGTTAGATAATTTTTTGCATTTGTAAACAAAATTGATTACTTATCATGAAAAAATACAACTATTGTATGTAAAAAAAATTATTTTAATTATAAACAGGGTAATTTGTTGTGTATGTGAGGATCTAATTGGAGTTATATTTTGAGGTCTAATAAAACATTTCTCATAGCTTGTTCACCCTAGATATAAAAGTATATTTATAGGTTACATCCATAAAAGACACTAAATATAAATATCCTTACAGAATTTAAATTCGAGTCTATACATGTTTGCCGTTAGTAACCACACAATTTGAGGATTTTCGAAAATGAATCCAAATATCAAATGAAATATAATAAACAAAAGAAATAATAAAAGGTACGTAGTTGTGCATATTCCATAGTAATATATTTTGATGACAAGATTAATCCATCCAATATCCAAGAGGGTGTTCAATATTATTGATAGAAGGGAGGATGGTACGAGGATCTATACATCATCTTGATTAACCTTAATATACAACATGGCTGATGATGATGGTTGCTTTTTCATACTTCCCAACAGCCGCGTCATCTTGTTCAAACCTTTGTATACATCATTTCCATTAACTTTGAATAATCAAAGCCACGCCTGATGATGGTTGCTTTAGCCTCAACAGACAAAGTTTGCTTTACATATTCAAGCTTAGATTCATGAGCAGCGTCATCTTGTTCTGAAAAAGCATCATATATGTGAGTGACTAAACAACAATCATCAGGTAAATTGAACATTTCAAATTCTCAGAATGAATTCTAAAAATATAAATTAATAAAGAATTCAAATATTGTGAAACTTGAATCAAAAGCAGTTGAACTTGCCTCGTATGATTCTTCGCCGAAACATATTCTTTTACTTTGAGCTGACTTATCTAAAGTTAATAGATCAAACATCATCATAATAAAACAATACAAGAAAAAAGAATTGCATTTACATAATAAAACGTGAAAGAAAAAAGAATTGCATATTCACATGGTTATAAAATCTAAATCTAAATCACCATCATAATAAAACAATACAAGAAAAAAGAATTGAATTTACATAATAAAACATGAAAGAAAAAGAATTGCATATTCACATGGTTATAAAATCTAAATCTAAATAATCATCATCATAATGGTAGATAATTAATACAATATTCAGCAATGTAACGTAAAAACCGTACCAAACAAATAAATTACTAAGAATGACTTTTACAAACAAAACTAAAGAATAAAAATAAAAGAGGAAATTAGGGTTTTACACATTTGCGATGTCGTGCAGTGTAGAGAAAAAGAGAAGGGAATCTGAAAAGAAATATAAAGAAGATTAGATAACTAACACAAGTATGTGAAGAAGAAAACTAACCAGAGAAGATATCGGAAAATCGTACGAATCAAGAATGTGAGGTTTGGGAATGAATCATCGTAATTTAATTAAACTAGTTTTTAACTCTACGTCGCACAGAAAGAACGATTTTAATAAATAAATTATTATATTAGTTTATATATATATATATATATATATATATATCAAAAATTTAAAATTATAACTTAACTTAAAATAAAGTATGACTCCAATAATTTAAAATTAAAAAAAATTTAATTATAACTTAACTTAAAAACTACTTTTTTAGATGTTTAATGTTATTAATGAAAAGTATGACTTCAACCCTATGCCTTTTTGAATTCTACAAAGAATCTTATTTCTTTCCAAAAAACTTATTATAAAACAATACTTTTAATTTTAAACAAATAAAAACAATAATTATTAAAAAAAATTTAAATAATTAGATTAGATGAAATAAGAATTTTTAAAATAATAGACATAGACATATATAAAATAAGTAAATTAGTAAATGTAAAGATGAGTAAGTAACTTAATAATGAATTTTTATTTTTATTATTCAACCTATGTTATTTATATGAAATACATGACATTTAAGAATTCATATAAATTTTGTTGTATCAAGTGGGCAAAATATCTTTCATTTTAGTACTACTCACAAAATACTAAAGAAAAATAATTTTTCCGTTACAAACAAAAAATTACAATATACATAAAAACTATGAGTATCTTTTATCTTTGAATTTGCATGTTAGTCTTCATTAATCTTTAATTAATCTTTTGAATTCTTTTGAATTTGCGTGATATTTAATAATAAATTTAGAATATAAAATGTATAGTAGTTTTTAAATTTGATAAAATAGTGTTTGAAGTTTAAAAAACCATTACTTTTAATGAATCGATGAAATGAATTGTTTCTTTAATTCCTACATAAATTTTATATTTTCTTAAATAAATGATTATTTTTCTCTTCAATATTCTGGAAATTTAATTGAATTCATGGCTAAGAAGTCTAAATAAATTTTATATTTACTTTAAATAAATTATTTTTTATTTAATATAACTGTCTGTCAACACAATACAACTTATAATCAAAATTATTAGGACGGGCAACAGCTATTTATAAGAGAATTTAAAATCGGAGTTATTAAGACAAATATTGTATAAGAGAATAGAAATAGAAATATACAAATGTACAATTTGTTGACTATTTATGAGTGAATTTAAAATCAGAGTTATTAAGACAAATGTTATATAAGATGATAGAAATATACATATACACATTTACAATTTTTTGAGACAAAATTAAGAAATATAAACAATACAAAATATATATATACATGACAAAATAATAATCTTTTTTTATAAATAAAATAAAATAACAATCATAGATTGAATTTTTTTTACCAATTCAAGTAATTAATGTGAACATATTGCTAGGCGCAACACGAACAAATACATAGTTTCACCAGAAATATTAATCTCAAATCGATAAATAAAAGCTCACGAATATTAATCTCAGTAAGGAATAAGAAAATTTTGATAAAGAAAACTTAAAAGAATTGTGTATACGAGATAATATAAATGATATTTATAAGGGAGACGCAAGAAATGAGAGAGTACCGAAGATAGACGGTTAACAGAGTATTAAAAAAATTCGTAAAATAAAATAAATTTTTTAATTAAATTAATTTGAAGCCGGTGGTTGCTAAAGTAGTGTTTAAAAAACAATTACAAAAGTCGTGGTGTCATTTACTGTATTTTGTTGTTATTCTTCTTCTTTTTTAGCTGACCACTAAATCCTCAACAGTTAAACGTCAAGCAGTGGTGTAGCATTTTTTATCATCCATTTTTTTATTTTTATTCTTTTAATTTTTTTAATTGGCCACTAACTTTTCAACTGACGCGTGTACGTGTAACATAAGTTTAATTTTATTCTAAAAAAACAGATATTATATTGTATAGATTACCTTTCAATTGGCCACTCAATTCTCAACGGTGAAATGTGAAATGTGAGGTCGTGCATTATATTTTATTTTTAATTTATTTTCTTATTTTTTAATTGGTCATTCACTCCTGCATTTCTCATGTAATGGAATTTTTATTTTTTTCTTAAAAAAAATCTTTTATTTTTAATTTATTTTTCTTATTTTTTAATTGGCCCTTCTCAACGGATACATAAAAAACTGTCAAGTCGTGGTGTATTGTATTTTATTTTTAATTTTTTAATTGACTATTAAATTCTCAACGGATGTATCGTGGACAAAGATCATGATGTAACCGAAGTTTTATGTTTTTCTTACCAAAAAAACTTTTTATTTTTAATTCATTCCTTTTATTTTTTTAATTGGTCATTAACTTCTCAAGAATAAGCATGTATTATTTCTATTAATAGAAACTTATATTTTCTTAACACTCTAGTTTGTTGACACGTGTCAAACTTGTCAATTTATCATATTTGCTTTATTATAATGTATAGATGAACGTGGGTAGGAGTGGGCCGCGGCAGATAGACCCAATAAGTTGAGTTAATGATAATTTTTTTATTTTGTATAAAATAATAGAAATTTTTTTACTACTCTTTTTTTTCACCCTCACATTAGAAACTTTCTCAAAATTTCAGAATATTTAAAAGTTTCAAACTTTCGAAATTATTCAAAGTGAGTTTTTTATATTTTTCGAAACTTTATTTAAATTCAAAACATTCGAAGTGTTAAATAACAGAAATAAATAAAAATTTCGAAACTTTCGATGAATTTGAAAGATTCGAAATGAAATTTTCCAGAAACCTTTGAAAGTTTCAAATAATCTGAAAGTTTTGAAGTTATAACTTTCGAAACTTTGGATGAATTTCAATGTTCCGAAACATAAATTCTAGAATATTTCGAAAGTTTCGATGAATCTAAAACTTCCGAAACACACATTATCCGAAAGTTGCAAACATTCGAAATTTGTCGGTTTCGAAAGTTTCAAAAAATTCAAAACTTTCAAAATTTTCAATTTGTTATTAATTAAATTTATTACTAATTTTGAAATTAGGAATGAGTAAAGTTGATGTTACTAATTTATTACTAATTTTGAAATTTATTACTAATTTTCAAATTATTACTAATCTATTGAAATTATGAATGATTTTGAAATTTATAAATAATTAAATTCGGAACTTTCACTTTGGCTAAATTTTCGAAACTGTTTCGGAACTTTCGAAAAAAATTCGAAACTTTCATTCAATTTCAAACTTCTGAAACTTGAATTTTCGAAAGTTTCAATATGTTCGAAACTTTTGCATTTCGAAACTTTCTCCATTTCGAAAGTTTCATCTTCAATGAAAGTTTCGAAAGTTTCATCATCATATAAACTTTTGAATTTCTGAAAAAGCTTTGTTTCAAATATTTGGAAGTTTCGAATTTTTACTTACTTTTGTATTTTGAATGTTTCAATATTTCGAAGGTTTAGTAGGGTCAACTTCGAATATTTAAAAGTTTCAAAAGAAGTGTGTGAAAAAAGAAAAGTTGATTTTTTTTTTGGGTTTTTATATATGAAACTAGAGACAATGTGATCTTTTCTACATAAATGGGGGTGGGATGTCAAAGTGGGAGGTGCACGGTACAAACCTCTTGCTTAAGAACAGAAACTCGGCCCAAAGACTTGGCCTTTTGATAAATTAAATGCAAAATCTTAGAAAATTTTATTCCATATCCTTTTGATATATTTTAAATGATGTATCATATAATTGTATCATATAGAACCATGTAAATGAATTAATTAATTATTCATATATCATTAAATACATTATAAAAATGATTAATTTTTTAAGTTAAAAGATAAGTTTTCAAATAGTTTTCTTGTTATTTAATGAATGTTAATCATTCTATATCATTGTATCATATGTCACATCATTTAAAATATGTTACATCATTATTTTTAAGTTAAAAAACCAGAACAAATAACTAAAACCGTCAATATTTAAAATTGGGGACTAATTCCGTGAATTGGTAAAAATAAAAGACTAAAATTATAATTAAATCTTTAAGTTTTTTAGTCGTGAATGAAGAGCAGTCGAATTTACAGTAAATCCACATCACGATGGGTGAATAGAAAAGTAGCTTATGGTTTGTATATGACAATTTCAAGTCATACAAAGTTCAACCGTGATGTTTAATAATAATTAGACATTTTGAAGTAGTTTCCCTGTTTTCAAATTAAACAAAGTGAGTGAAATGATTATTTTTCATGAAATACTACGATGAAAGCATGAGAAACACACAAATAATAAATCTAAATATTAGTAGTTAGACACAATTTTTATTTTTATTTTGATGATGATCATCATAATTGATAGGAGTTAAATTTTAATGTTCAATCTATAAACACTCATTGTAATTATTATTTTAGACACATTAATCAAAATATATTTTTACTTGTAATTTATCCACACTTTACTTTTATTTATTTATGCTTGACTTAGATTCATAGTTCTCAAAATTATCTTTATATATCTAACTTAAAATTCTTTAAAAGTAATTAAAAATAAAAAATTGTTAAGAGCTTTAGTTGAATTCCTTAACTTGACTAACCTTGAAGTTCGAAAACATGGATTAATGATTACAAGATATAAAATCACTATCGAAGTGCATAGTGTGAACAACTCACGAAAACTAAATCACTCTAGAGTGAATTTGACTTCTTACATGATGTGGATACAATTTGAAAGGTTAAAATTTTCAAACCATAAATATTATTATTTTTGAATAATGCATCAACTAAACATTATTCAACCTTAAACACGTTCATGGTTGGTTAATTTTTTTTCAGTTGTAAATTGTAATGAGTGATCAGCCTATTTATTTATTTTATTTATTTTTACGTTTTAGTTTTATAAAATTGTAATATTTTAATTTTAATATCTGTAAATTAAAAATATAATTTTTAATTTCTATAAAATGATCTAATAAATAGATTTAGTTTATACTGAAAATAAATATGTCTAATTGACTTTCAACTTTAAATTTGTTTAATAATTTTTTATAAATATGCATATAATATTATAAAAAGTTACTCTAAAAAAAGTTACTTTAAAAAGTTATTTTAAATTTGTGAATAATTAAATATAAGTTTTTTATATTTAAATGTAAAAAATTAAAATAACGAAAAAATTAATCTAGAATTTTGAGTAGAACCACATTTTATAACGGTGTTAACATGTTTATAAAAATTAATTCAAAAAATATATATTAATTTAGTCGTAAGAATTAAAATTATATACATATACGATAATTTTACATAACTAAAAATTATATTTTTATTTTATAAAAATTAAAATATAAAAAATTTACAGAAACTGAAATTTTTTTAATTCTTTTTACAAAGAGTGATGGGCCATTTAAAAAAATGTTAGGTAGAATTCGTGATATATATATATATATATATATATATATATATATATATATATATATAACACACTCTATCTATATGGAGAGTGATTTTT
>NC_021167.2:28096253-28107642 GCF_000331145.2 Cicer arietinum
AAAGTTTGATCAATCTGGGCATATGACAAGACAATAACAAAGGAAATCCAGAACATTTAAAACGGGAACTCCAGAATGATTATTTAAGCTCAAGAACGTTCACTCAAAAAACCAATAACGTTAATCATTCTCCGTTTTTCTGCACATCAACAGCAGCCCTGTATTCTCTCTGTTTCAGTCTGCAATTCGTTCCTAATCATTTCCAACCTTCTCTAGTTACACTCAAGACTCAAGACAGATAATGTACCATCCAAGATCAATGAAGAAACGTCAAAGAAAGGACATAGATGTTTTAAATGCTAAACCATTTAAAGTCAAAAAGCTATTTCAAAGAAGGATTATTTTTATTCTAAAATAATGTTTCAGTCAAAAACCAAAGTCTCTCCAACAGCTCTTGTACCTTCATTCAAGTACATCTCCAGCCTATAAATAGCCATTATCTCAGTTCTCAGTAAAAAATTTAAGTGCTAAGTAACCAACAATATACAATCTCACTTAAGCTTGAAATTCTGCAAAAACAGAGGCAACATCACTTTCTGCAATTCGCGAAACAGTTACTGCTGCTAACTCACACACCAACTGCGAAATTGTCATTAGATACTCTGTAAAGAATCTATTCTCAAACAAGAGTTGAGCAATATCAGATTTTATCAAATTCAATCATTTGTAAAAACTCAAACTATAAGAGTTTCTTTATAGTTTGTTTAAGATTGCTTCCTATCAAGGTTATATAGGTGTTGTAATTGCTTTCTGGGTGGAAAGTAATTAAGAAAGAAATAGATCATGGTCGATCTATTCTAGGTGTTGTAAGATTAAGAAGGCTCTTCGTTTTAAACACTTAGTGGAAAATCTCACAGTGTGAGGACTGGACGTAACCCACGTTGGGTGAACCATGATAAATCTTTGTGTGGTATTCTCTTCCCTATCTCCTTCTTTATTATACTGCATTGATCAATTAAGATAAAATAGAAACTGATTTTCTGCTAATTTAAGAACGTTCTCTGTTTTATAACATAAACCAAGAACGTTCTCCGTTTTCTGTTTCATAACCAAGATCATTCTTGAGTTATTTTCTTAAGTTTTAACATGAATTTTTAAAAGGCATATTTACAATTCAAACCCTTCTTTCTTATAAATCGACATTGTTACTTCAAAGTTGTCTAATAAATAAAATTTGATTAATAATTATTTTAATTAAATATAATAATAATATTATTATTATTATTATTATTATTATTATTATTATTATTATTATTTATAACACACCATATCCACATTCCATATATTTTACCATAAGATTGAGGAGTTCATTACATGAATTGGTGGGTGGCTACCTATGATAATCATATAAAACACTTTACCTATTGTAGTTGACTCAAATGGTTGAATCTTTTACTCATATCCACTATATAATTTGAATTCAAGTAAATTCTGGATTAGTAAATTATACATAATTTTATTGAAAATATTCAAGAGAAATGATAGTTCTTTTTTATTTTGTATAAGATGTACCTAGAGAAATTTATTTATATAAAAAAACATGGAGTCGACATAAGCCAAGCCATCCATGTTATAACCTATTTCAATTTGAATAAACAATTAAATAGCTTCTTTTTGGAGGTTCGTGTAAAACTTATTTAGCATGAACAAGTAAAAAATAATTATAAACTATAACTACACTTAAAAGAAAAACTAAAATTACTCCACACTTGTTTTTTTTAAAAAATAAAAAATAAAAAATATTATAAATGAATATTACATGGTTTTCAAATAATCCTGAGTTCATACGAAATCAATTAAAGATTTCATTTCACCTTAAATTGGGATACATGTCCAATTGGTTAAAACCCAACATCAAAAGCTTGAAGTCTTTTTGACAATCATAAAAGTCTAAAATATAAAATGTTATAATTGTGGATCATTTTATACACTAGCCAATAACATACAACTATTAGTATCCATATTTTTTAATACACCAATATTTTCTCAAAGTGTATGTTCATGTTAGAATCCAACATGAAATTACCTAAGTGATTTTACAATTAAAACTTATTAGATACCTTAAAATTTATACAAGTAGGATTCAATAAATCTTATGGTGAAAGAGATCATAAACAATATAATAGTTATACGACAATATAATGTTAGAATATAATTAATGCTTAAATTTAAAGACAAAATTAAGAATATAAAATTACTCTTTTTTGGACTAAAAGTTAATATTTTTAGGATAAAAATTATGCTTTGGGACCCACAAGTAAAAATAGATAACTAAAAAGTTTAATTTTAAAATTAGAGAACTATTTTTGTGAATACATTGAAACAAGGGGATAAAAAATACAACTAAGCTTATAAATTTTTATGTAAAAGAATGCTTCCATCAAAACATGATGTTGTGAAAAATATAGGCGCATATTGCATGCAAGAAAGTTGTGTTGGGGAATATTGTAACTTAATTTTGTCCAAAAAAAAAATAGAACTACTAGAGTCAATTTTTTTATTTTTTTATTTGTAAAATTATTTAATCTATACCTATAATAAAGGAGACAGGGAGATTTAGTGTATCTTATTTTTTCTATTAAAAATATTTTTATATTTTTTGTAACTCTTCACATAATAGTTACTATCTGAAGAAGAAAAAAAAGAGCAAAAGACAAAAGAGAGATGAATGTTTTTTTTTTATACAACATTAATAAAATATATTAATGCAATAAAAAATCGAAAAAATATGGTAGCTTCAATTGGAAAATGTTGTCCATCAGTTTTACAAAATTCTGCAATCACGACCCAAGAAGGTGCATGAACCATATGAAGAATGAAGACACATTCTTTAGGAATTTAATCAGCTATGAAAAAATTGTTTAATTCATTTACTAAATTAGTACCAACTCAAATTTATAATTGTTTAATTCATTTACTAAATTAGTACCAACTCAAATTTATTTCAATTGAAATGATATAATTAATATTAATAATTATTATTAAGAATCAATTGAAACGTTTAAAGAGGACGCAAAAGCTTTTTGGTAAAACAACGCATTTATAATGATGCAGTTGCATGCCATTGTAAAGACACTAAATATTCGAATCTGAGTCTATACCGTTAGTAACCACAAGGATTTTCGAAAATGAAATCCAAATATCAAATGAAATATAATAAACAAAAGAAATAATAAAAGGTAGTTGTGCATATTCCATAGTAATATATTTTGATGACAAGATTAATACATCCAATATCCAAGAGGGTGTTCAATATTATTGATAGAAGGGAGGACAGTATTATTGATAGAAGGGAGGATGGTACAAATCATCTTGATTAACCTTTTCTATTAACTTTGAATAATCAATCTTCAAGCCACGCCTGATGATGGTTGCGTTTTTATAATTCCCATCATAATTCCCAATAGACAAAGTTTGATTGTCATATAATTCAACCCTATATGCTTCTTCTTCTATGAGCTGCCTTGCTTCCTTCATGAGCTGCCTCATCCTGTTCTGAAAAAGCATCATATATGTGAGTGACTAAACAAATTTCAAATTCTCAGAATGAATTCTAAAAATAGAAATTAATAAAGAATTCAAATATTGTGAAACTTGAATCAAAAGCAGTTGAACTTGCCTCGTATGATTCGTATGATTCTTCGCCGAAACATATTCTTCTACTTTGAGCTGACTTATCTAAAGTTAATACATCAAACATCATCATAATAAAACAATACAAGAAAAAAGAATTGCATTTACATAATAAAACGTGAAAGAAAAAAGAATTGCATATTCACATGGTTATAAAATCTAAATGTAGATAATTAATACAATATTCAGCAATGTAATTGTTTGGTTGCACATTGTAACGTAAAAACCGTACCAAACAAATAAATTACTAAGAATGACTTTTACAAACAAAACTAAAGAATAAAAAAATAAAAATAAAAGAGGAAATTAGGGTTTTACACATTTGCGATGTCGTGCAGTGTAGAGAAAAAGAGAAGGGAATCTGAAAAGAAATATAAAGATTAGATAACCACCACAATTATGTGAAGAAGAAAACTAACCAGAGAAGATATCAGAAAATCATACGAATGGAATCAAGAATGTGAGGTTTGGGAATGAATCATCGTAATTTAATTAAATGAACGTGGGTGTTCGGTGTGGAGAGGGGAGAGGAGTGGGCCGCGGCAGATAGGCCCAATAAGTTGAGTTAATGATAATTTTTTTATTTTAGTATAAAATAATAGAAATTTTTTTACTACTCTTTTTTTTTTCACCCTCACATTAGAAACTTTCTCAAAATTTTCAGAATATTTAAAAGTTTCAAACTTTCGAAATTATTCAAAGTGAATTTTTTATATTTTTCGAAACTTTATTTAAATTCAAAACATTCGAAATGTTAAATAACAGAAATAAATAAAAATTTCGAAACTTTCGATGAATCTGAAAGATTCGAAATAAAATTTTCCAGAAACCTTTGAAAGTTTCAAATAATCTGAAAGTTTTGAAGTTATAACTTTCGAAACTTTTGATGAATTTCAATATCCCGAAACATAAATTCTAGAATGTTTCGAAAGTTTCGATGAATCTAAAACTTCCGAAAAACACATTATCCGAAAGTTGCAAACACTCGAAATTTGTCAGTTTCGAAAGTTTCAAAAAATTCAAAACTTTCAAATTTTTCAATTTGTTATTAATTAAATTTATTACTAATTTTGAAATTAGGAATGAGTACAGTTGATGTTACTAATTTATTACTAATTTTGAAATTTATTACTAATTTTAAAATTATTACTAATCTATTGAAATTAGGAATGATTTTGAAATTTATTACTAATTAAATTCAGAACTTTCACTTTGGCAAAATTTTCGAAACTGTTTCGAAAAAAATTCGAAACTTTCATTCAATTTTAAACTTCTGAAACTTGAATTTTCGAAAGTTTCAATATGTTCGAAACTTTTGCATTTCGAAACTTTCTCCATCTCGAAAGTTTTATCTTCAACGAAAGTATCGAAAGTTTCATCATCATATAAACTTTCGAATTTCTGAAAAAGTTCCGTTTCAAATATTTGAAGTTTCGAATTTTTACTTACTTTTGTATTTTGAATATTTCAATATTTCGAAGGTTTAGTAGGGTCAACTTCGAATATTTAAAAGTTTCGAAAGAAGTGTGTGAAAAAAGAAAAGTGAATTTTTTTTTGGGTTTTTATATATGAAACTAGGGACAATGTGATCTTTTCTACATAAATGGGGGTGGGATGTCAAAGTAGGAGGTGCACGGTACAAACCTCTTGCTTAAGAACAGAAACTCGGCCCAAAGACTTGGCCTTTTGATAAATTAAATGCAAAATCTTAGAAAATTTTATTCCATATCCTTTTGATATATTTTAAATGATGTAGCATATAATTTTATTATATAGAACCATGTAAATGAATTAATTAATTATTCATATATCATTAAATACATTATAAAAATGATTAATTTTTTAAGTTAAAAGATAAGTTTTCAAATAGTTTTCTTGTTATTTAATTAATGTTAATCATTCTATGGCATTGTATCATATGTCACATCATTTAAAACATGTTACATCATTATTTTTAAGTTAAAAAACCAGAACAAATAATTAAAACTGTCAATATTTAAAATTGGGGACTAATTCCGTGGATTGGTAAAAATAAAAGACTAAAATTATAATTAAATCTTTAAGTTTTTTAGTCGTGAATGAAGAGCAGTCGAATTTACAGTAAATCCACATCACGATGGGTGAATAGAAAAGTAGCTTATGGTTTGTATATGACAAGTCATACAAAGTTCAACCGTGATTAATAATAATTAGACATTTTGAAATAGTTTTCCTGTTTTCAAATTAAACAAAGTGAGTGAAATGATTATTTTTCATGAAACACTACAATGAAAGCAAGAGAAACACACAAATAATAAATCTAAATATTAGTAGTTAGACACAATTTTTATTTTTATTTTGATGATGATCATCATAATTGATAGGAGTTAAATTTTAATGTTCAATCTATAAACACCCATTGTAATTATTATTTTAGACACATTAATCAAAATATATTTTTACTTGTAATTTATCCACACTTTACTTTTATTTATTTATGCTTGACTTAGATTCATAGTTCTCAAAATTATCTTTATATATCTAACTTAAAATTCTTTAAAAGTAATTAAAAATAAAAAATTGTTAAGAGCTTTAGTTGAATTCCTTAACTTGACTAACCTTGAAGTTCGAAAACATGGATTAATGATTACAAGATATAAAATCACTATGGAAGGTGCATAGTGTGAACAACTCACGAAAACTAAATCACTCTAGAGTGAATTTGACTTCTTAAATGATGTGGATACAATTTGAAAGGTTAAAATTTTCAAACCATAAATATTATTATTTTTGAATAATGCATCAACTAAACATTATTCAACCTTAAACACGTTCATGGTTGGTTAATTTTTTTTCAGTTGTAAATTGTAATGAGTGATCAGCTTATTTATTTATTTATTTATTTTATTTTTACGTTTTAGTTTTATAAAATTGTAATATTTTAATTTTAATATCTGTAAATTAAAAATATAATTTTTAATTTCTATAACATGATCTAATAAATAGATTTAGTTTATACTGAAAATAAATATGTCTAATTGACTTTCAACTTTAAATTTGTTTAATAATTTTTTATAAATATGTATATAATATTATAAAAAGTTACTCTAAAAAAAGTTACTTTAAAAAGTTACTTTAAATTTGTGAAGAATTAAATATAAGTTTTTTATATTTAAATGTAAAAAATTAAAATAACGAAAAAATTAATCTAGAATTTTGAGTAGAACCACATTTTATAACGGTGTTAACATGTTTATAAAAATTAATTCAAAAAATATATATTAATTTAGTCGTAAGAATTAAAATTATATACATATACGATAATTTTACATAACTAAAAATTATATTTTTATTTTATAAAAATTAAAATATAAAAAATTTACAGAAACTGAAATTTTTTTAATTCTTTTTACAAAGAGTGATGGGCCATTTAAAAAAATGTTATATAGAATTTGTGATATATATATATATATATATATATATATATATATATATATATATACCACACACTGGTTAAATGGTTAGTGTAATTATTATTATTATTATTGGTTGGTGAAATAAAGTACTAACCAATTAACTAAAATGGATAACATTAACCATCTTATGTACATAAAAAAACCTTTAACTATCTTGTCGATTTCTATAATTTTTTTTTTTTTTATAGGTTTAATTGCAGTTTTTGTCTCTCTATTTTAGTTGAACCGCGAAAGTAGTCTCCTCATTTTATTTATTCCCAGCTTTTGTCCCCCAAACAAAATTTTGGTCCAAAACTCGATGAATTTTTATTTTTTTGCGTTTATTTAAGTCACACAATGCCTCAATATCTCGTGGTACAACAATTGTACTTGAAATCTATGATCATAAATGGTGTGGTGTGTCTTGAAAAGATGAAATTTCATCAAGTTTTTTACCAAAATTCTGTTTGAAGACCAAAATTGAAGATAAATAAAATGAGGAACTACTTTCACAATTCAGCTAAAATAGAGGGACTAAAACTGCAATTAAACCTTTTTTATACTAGCAATAATAGTTGTAAACAGTGTTTCAAATGATAAAAAAATGACAAATATATGTTTGTAAGTCCAAAAATATACAAGCATATGAAATTTTTTAGCCCAAAAAACGAGTTTTTAGAAAACTAAGGGCACATATTTAAAATATTTTCTGTTTTTCTTCTTTTAAATTTTATATTAGTTTGACTTTTTAATAAAAAAGTAAGAGATTTTTTAAAATTATTAACTGTCTATTTTTTTAGAGATAATAAAAATATCAAATTTTTGTTGTTGTTATTTTCATAAATGCATATTCATTATATAATATTTTATATTCTCTCAATAATAATATTTCAATTAAAGAGTCTTTCCTATAGATAAAATAAAAATACACAAATTTTTACAAATCAAACGAGACCTATTAAATGTTTGTTTTATAGCTATTGAGGAATTGGTGTGTGAGACCTTCATAATAATGCATCAATTGGAAAGAGAAAGGTTTATAATATATAGTTTTTATAATTCAACTCACACAAGCGCAATTGTCTTAAGGGTTTTATTTTGTGAAAATAATTATTTTCATTTTTATATGGATAAATAAAAAATTGAGATATTGTTTTATTTTTATTATACTATTCCTTTAAAAGAGAAAGAAAATATATTGATAATTAGTGACTGACTTAAAAGTGAACAATATTTCTTTACACACTTTGTTTTTGTCTAATTTGTTTTGCACCATATTCTATGTATTGCCCACAAATTCTGACTCTGCTATGGCATTCAACGTGGAAAATGAGAAAGGAAAAAAAGTGTAAATTCCAATTTATTATGAGAATTGTCCTACTACGGTTAGTTGATATTGTAGGAGTTTCTACTTTGGTTTTATTAATCACTCTATTAAAAAATTATAAAATGAATTATATGTACCTAAATGATTTGTAATATTGGTTTAAACACTTAAATTTGAGACTCCATTTTTGACCTATTTCTTACACGTTGTGCACATGAATTAAAATATATAATTAATCTAGTTACATTCTTTTTTAACTATTAGCGACAAAACATGTAACATTTATTTTTATTTTTTAAAACAAATTATATAATATTTCGTGTAATTTCAAACAAACAAACAAATAATCTATTATTAATTTAAAATCTATGAGTATCACACTTAGATACTTATTACTCAAATTATAAGGTTCAGAAATACAATACTAAAATGATAATTGACATAGACTAAAATTCAACATAAATAAAACTGACCACTACTACCCCTAGAATTAAATAAGATGTTCCATTACTCTTATGCAAACTTCCCTGAATGTGCAAGTAGATTAGGAATGTCATATGTCAATGTCCAAAAGTAAAGGTCATCTCCAAAATACTTACCAATAAATAACAACAAACTAAACCGTCATCCTGAACGTTGAATAAACGGACTCTAATACGAAACTTTCGAAACTTTCATTTAATACGAAACTTTCGAAACTTCTGAAACTTTCGAAATGGAATTACTTCGAAGGTTTGAAATTTTCGAAGTTTATGTGCTTCAGAAGTTTCAAATGCATCCAAACTTTCGAAACTTTCTGGAAAAATACACTTCGAAAATTTCAGATTCATCCAAAGTTTCGAAAATTTCTGAAATATTTCATTTCGAAAGTTTTGTATATTTTCAAAGTTTCGAAATTAGTAATTTTTCTGCATAATTACATTTCAAAAGTTTGAAATTTTCGAAAGTTAAGAAATTTTTTATACAAATTAAAAAAGGGTAACATTGTCATAATGAAAAACTGGGGGGTGAGAGGTAAAATATGGGGGATGCAGGGTACATTCCTCTAATTGTGGATCATTTTATATACTAGCTAAGGACATACAACTATTAGTACCAAGTATTTTTTAATACATCAATATTTTCTCAATGTTTATATTCATGTTGAATGCAATAGAAAATTGTGCATGTGATTTCACGATTTAAAACTTATTATATACTATAGCTTAAAAAATATACAACTAATATTCAATAAATTTTATGGTGAAGAAGATCATCAACATTATCATCATGTTGGACTTCAGCATAAGACTCAAATAGAGTATTTATATTTTCGCACTCATTGTTCTATTTAAAATGAAATTTTTGGCCAGTTTTTGTTCTCCAAAAAAACATTGGAGTGTTGAAAAAAAATATATGATAATAACTGTTCCACAATATAATATTAGAATAAAATTGATGCTTAAGTTTGAAGACAAGTTAAGAATATAAAATCACCAAAAAATTTGGGCTAAAATTTAATATTGTTAAGATAAAATTATGATATGAGGCCAAAATTATTATAAAAGTAAAAATAGAAGATTAAAAAGTTTGATTTCAAAATTAGAGGATTGTTTTTGTGAATATATTAAAACAAGATGACGAAAATGCAACTACGCCTATAAATTTTTGTGCAAATGTATACTTCCATCATAACAGGATGTTGTAAAAAATATAAAAGATAATTGTGTTAGAGAAGTGTTGAAACCCAATTTTGTCAACAACAAAAAATATGAGCAAATATTTTTTATTTAATTTTGTAATCATTTAATCTATATCTATAATAAAAGGGACATAGAGATTTAGTGTACCTTATTTTTCTAAATAGTAATTACCATTGTAGAAAATAAATGCAAAAAAAACCCAAAGAGCAAAAACAAAAGAGAAAATAAAGATGAAAGCATTTTTAGGATATGAATAATAAATATTACTGCAGTTGAAAACGAATAAATAGCGTCCACCAATTCTGCAAGTCTATATGAACCAAAACATCTAATAACTATAGTAAAAAGAAGCATTACAAAGACATCTTATAACTACTCTTCGAATCACCTTTTTTATCATTCTGTACACGTGCAGATGGATAAAAGTTTCAGGTGCAAATGGGTAATAAATTATTCCTAATTTCAAAATTAGTAATAATTAGTAATGGTGCAAATGGGTAATAATTAGTAATGGTGCAAATGGGTAAAAATTTCAAAATTATTCCTAATTTCAATAGATTAGTAATATGAAATGCTTAAATTTATCGACATAAGTTGTGGGAGGGGTATTTCGAAGTAAAGTTTGTTGAGACAAACTCTCTATTTTAAGTTTAGATGAAAATAAACAAAGGTTAATTAAGAATGTTAATTATGATTATAAATGTTATGTTAATTTAACTTGTGTTTTTGAGTGGATTTAATTAAGAGCAGAATCAAGCAAATACATGAAAAGACAACAACAAGATCATTCTGCATCATAATAGAGAATGATCTTCAGCTTCAACAAATTATCCATCACAGCAAGTTGGTCAAATCTTTTCCATCTCTGTGATAAAAAGTCTGCTCTGGAAATCATTCATATCTAATAAGTACATGACAAGGAACAAGTACGAATAATCCAGACTCAAAAAGGTTATTTGATCGCAAAGATCAAATGACTCAAAGACAGACATAAATCATGACGATCTGCATGTTCCAAAATTCAAATGTCAAGAAAGTTTGATCAATCTGGGCATATGACAAGACAATAACAAAGGAAATCCAGAACATTTAAAACGGGAACTCCAGAATGATTATTTAAGCTCAAGAACGTTCACTCAAAAAACCAATAACGTTAATCATTCTCCGTTTTTCTGCACATCAACAGCAGCCCTGTATTCTCTCTGTTTCAGTCTGCAATTCGTTCCTAATCATTTCCAACCTTCTCTAGTTACACTCAAGACTCAAGACAGATAATGTACCATCCAAGATCAATGAAGAAACGTCAAAGAAAG
>NC_021167.2:28117642-28121856 GCF_000331145.2 Cicer arietinum
TTTAAGTCATACTTAAACTAACAAATATTAATATAATTAAATTAAATATTATATCTTTAAAATTGAATTCAAAACTTTACAGTTATTTATAAATTTCTAATAATAATTATTTTATAAATAAAAAATTTTGTTTACTATAAGAACTATGTAGACCCTTAATTACTTGACCATGTGAATGTGAATGGACCAAAGTTGAGTGTTGTTATTGTCATGGAGTGAAATTGATGGGGAGTTGAGTTTGTTTTTTGTCCGCAAGAGGGAAACAATAAAAAGAATGAGATAGTAGTAGTTTTCAAGATGAGTTGGACCATACACTACTACTAGACTATAGATAGGTATGATATTAATATCAATATGAAAATGAAAATATATAAATATCAATATCATAGACTATGATTAGATGAAGATGAGAGAGAGTACATATTATAGAATGTGTTGTGTTGTGATTGGATTGGACATTTTTTGAGTTGATTTTGAATGATGAAAAATATAACGGTGGTCTCCACATGGATGCGTGCGCAATTAACGGATGCTGCCACAACTTAGTAAGCTCCCATTTTCACAAACGGATGGTTGGAAGGAAACATATGAACAAACATTACTCCGTTCTTTTGTTGGATTCCCATCTTACTTTCCCTTCTTCTCTAATTCTATCTTTTTTTCTTTTCTTTATGCAAATTTTATCTGCGTTCAAATTAGAAATATGATATTCAGTTTAACAATATTAATATTTGTTAGTTGAGTTATATCTTGCAGAATCTCTAATTCCATTTTATTCACTGTTACTAAATTTGGATTCTTTTATGTTAGAATCTAACACGTACGAGGGAGTTATTTAGGTGATTTCACTATTAAAATTCATTGAGTTTCACTTATGTAACTTTTTAAGTTGTAGAGTTAAATTAGTTATATCTGCAAATTCTATCTACGTTCATGATATTTGTTAGAGGAACAACATTAATATTTATTAGTTGAGCTAAATCTTACAGATAGATGATATTTAGCTTAACAACATTAATACTTGTTAGTTGAGCTAAATCTTATAGATTTTCTAACTCTATCTTACTCACTATTTTAAATGATCTAGTATTTTAATTGTGGTTACTGGATTTTGATTCTTTTATATTATAATGTAACGTGAGGGGTTGTTTTGGTGTGACTTCCACTTATGTAATTTTTTAAGTTGTAGGGTTAAATGAGTTTTAACGGTGAGATCATCAATATAACTATTTCATGTTGAATTTCAGTATGAGAGAATTTAAATCCGTAATTATGGGTCAAAATGTAATATTATGTTTAAAATCATTTTGAATTTGACAAAATTATTTATTTTTTAGTGAATAATTTGACAAATTATTTTAGTTTTAAAATTTAAAGTGTATTTTTTATTAAAATTACGGTAGTATTCTATAACAAATTTATGATCAACTCAAATGGGGACAATTAAGATAAGATGTGTCCATAACCATAATAGCAGTAAATGTATTTAATTGGAACTACAATCTACAAAACTTGATAAAAGGTTGCAAGTCAAAATATGTGAATCTTAATTGAGACCTTGATTATATCAAATATATTTAATTTAACTATACTTTTTTATAATATTAAAATACTATTTTTGAATAAAATATAAATAAAAATAATAATTAAAAAATTAATATATCTAATCTTAATTTTTAATTAAATATATTAACTTTTCAACTATTATTTATATTTATATTTCAACTATTATAATTTTTTAAAGTAGTTTCACAATACCATTAAAATCAGATAAGTTGTGGACCATTAAATTTAAAGAAAAAATTTGTTTTTTTTTTTAAATCTAACCGTCGATTTCTAAACTATTTTATTATATAAATGATCTGATTTATTTTTTATATAAATTCTCTTTTGTGAAGTTAATTTTATTCAAAGTGCGTCAAATATTAGATGTGAGAATTTTTTTTAGGGAAAATCCAAACTAAAATTTATTATATTAATACTCAATTTCTATTGGTTTATAAATGATGTAATTATTGTAATAAATAGTGAAGATTGAAATATATATATAAGATGTGTGTGTGATGCAAATAAAAAAGGAGTGAACCCCACAAGCCTTGATATGACAGCACTAAGAGTGTCACATTTAGGAGGCACCACATTTTGTTTTTGTTTTGTACTATAAGGGGAATTAGGTCACATAATGTTGTGTTGTGCCTAACTCTGTACACATAATGTTGTGTTGTGCCTAACTTCAGTTGTCCCACTGCCCTATAATTCCTTCCTTCTACGCCCTTCGGACCTACCCATCACATAATGCCACATATTTAACTATTTACTTAACCACTTCTCAGTGCATCTATCTTTTTTTAGATACATATAATATTTTGGTTTAATTGTAGTTTTGATTTCTTTATTTTAGTTTAATTGTAAAAGTAGTCTTTTCATTTTATTTTTTTTCAGTTTTAGTTTCTTAAATTAAAATTTTGGTAAAAAGTTTGATAAAATATTATTTTTTTTGTATTTATTTAAGTCACATCATGTCTCAAAATCTGTTGTACAACAATTGTATATGAAATCTATGATCATAAATGGTGTGATGCGACTTTAAAAAATGTGACTTTATCAAATTTTAGACCAAAATTTTATTTAGATGACTAAAACTGAAGAGAAATCAAATGGAAGAATTACTTTCGTGATTCAGCTAAAATAGAGGGATTAAAATTGTAATTAAACCTAATATTTTTATGCACTCAAAATATTATTTGGTCGAAATTAAATAATTTAAAATAATATAAATTTTAATTTATAATTTAAATGTCAAGTTTAAATCTGAATCATATAATTTATAATGTCGATTTTTTTATAACGGATTGAAGTATTTTGTGTACTTTATTTGATTAAAGTTTAGAAACTAAGTGATTAAACTAACAATGAAGCCAACATAAAATAAGATAAATTCTACTAGTTGCAATTTTAATTAGATGTAGAGATAAATAGAGCTACTAAACACCAAGATTCGAAACCTATGACATTGTTAAGTAAGTATATAGTATATAGTTGATGAGAACATGTTGATGTGGCAATGTAATTTAAAACTAGGAACATAACAAGTGTTAAACTTGTAGAACCTTAAGGGTTTGTATTTGGGGAACAAGCTCATATTTATTGGGCAGTGGGTTGAGTGGTACCCATTTTTCAGAAATGATATTAGTGGGGATATTTTTCTTGGGTGATGAACAAAGCTATAATGTGGCAAATGATATAGCCACTACTTGATGATGGAGGGAGGCACATGAATTGAGGATACCTTGTTGGATAACAACTTTCTAGTTCTAACTTTCAACTTGTAGTCTTATAATTTATTACTTTTGTCTACCTTTTCTGACTCCTCATCTCACCATAACAATGTTATCATCTTCTCTTCAACCAACTTGCTTATGTTTATTGTATTGCCCTCCATCACATATTTTTTTATATGATTTTAAAAAATATTGGGAAGATAGAGAAATTCTAATGAATTAAAGTCACAATAAAGTTATTTATGAGAGAATTTAAATTCATATTTTTAATATTATATTATTAAATTTTTACTACTAAACTTATATTTTATAGATAATATTTTTTTAATGGAATTTATAGGTTATAATTATGAATTTATACTTTTCATATATTGCAAATGAAAAAGTTACAAACTTTTTATTTTAGTGTTATTTATTTTACACAAACATCTAATTATATTTCTTGTATTATACATTTTTATATCACATTTTATTTTATAACTTTTTTAAACTTCGATTAAATGATAGCAATACGTTATTAGACATATATGTATAAAACTTGTTTATAGTATTAGGCTATTTCAAATGTATTTTTTTTTTATCAATAAAAATTAGAGTGAGGAGAAAGTGTGTTAGGTCAAAGTAGAAATAATTTTATATTTTATTAAACATTTACAATTAATCTATAATTTGTTGAATTAATATATATGCTTTACTATTAAATTAAATTATTGAAGTTGAAAATATATTATTGGTTCAATCTAAATAATAAAGTAATATAAAACCTTAATTTATTTTCTTTAGTATGGTGTAGTACATGCTAAAGAAATTAAGGTAGAATAGAACCTTATAAAGTAGAAATGCAAAGCAACAAGGTTTCTAGAAATTAACATAGGGAAAATAAATTTGTAATTAATATCCTCATATCATGGCCAGATCATGATCTTGCAGTAA
>NC_021167.2:28124621-28127104 GCF_000331145.2 Cicer arietinum
TTTTTTTTTTTTTTTTATAAGCTGACTCAACAAAGTCTCATCAAGCCGTTTTACTCAAGCTTTAAGCTATTTGGCTTGTTTTCAACTTCATATATGCACACCAATGTGCTTTTTTTGTTAAATAGTACCACCCATTCGTATTTAATTAAGATCGGTCTAACATATTTAATGGTCTAAAGTAAATTTTGTAGTAAAAACTTTTAAATAAAAAATAACATTAGACTTATAAAAAATAATCAAATTTTATTGTATATAAGTTAAAATTTGAGTTAAAACATATATGAGGTATTTATTGTGACCAATTGAGCTATGTGAACATCTATGTAATTAATTTGTCATATTATATTTATAACTAAATTAAATTTCTTATGTTTTTTACCTTAAATTTTGGAGGTGAATGTTTATCCAACTTTCTATTTTTTTAGCTTTTTCCCATATTTTAATTTCGGATAATGTAAATACAATTATGGTTATAGAGTCCAAATTATTAATTAATATGATTTTGACCACTCATTTTCTAGTGAGAAATATAGAGAGTTAATAGTACGTGGTTAGTTAAGCATCAGATCCTTACCAGAACACCTACCCTACCCTCAAAGAAACGACACAAAATGTAAAGTGGATGGATTCCTTATGGCACTGCTCATTGCTTCCATGTAGGGTACCTTTTTCTTAAATGGAATTTTAGTGTTAAATTAGTTCCAATATCATTCTTCTTTTGCAATGATATATATAAAAAATGTAGATTCCTTAAACTTAGTAAAGATTTCTCTTTACCCTACATACTAAGTAGTGGTCCTGCAAACTTCAAAACCAATGTTTCTTTCTAATATAAAATATTCCATTATATAGCTGATATACTAACCTTGATACGCAATGCTGACATGACTAGAAAAAAAACAGTTCAAATACCACTTAGTAATATCACCGAAAACATTGTGAAAATACTTTTACGAGAGGGTTTTGTTGAAAACGTCAGAAAACATCGGGAAAGCAACAAATACTTTTTAGTTTTAACTCTACGGAGAAATAGGAAAGGATCATATAAAAAATTTTTACATTTGAAAAGGATCAGTACATTTGATAAAAGCTTTTCAGCATAATATATATTTCGTTAACGCAGTTGTCTTATTCAAGTTGTGCTACACTTACTTATTTTATTTTATTTTTTCGTTTTTATCAACAAAAGTGAGGAACTTTATGTCTGGGGGCAGGGCGGAGAACGTGTCAATTTTCATGAAACTTGTTTTTTTTTAACGGTTGCCATATATTATTATTATTATTATTATTATTATTATTTTCATTATTATTATTATTACTAAAAATTAAAATAATATCAACAATTATTTCTACTCCAAGTTAAAAATATAAAAATAAAATAAAATAATTGAGCGTTACAAAACACATAAAAAAAAAATTAGCAACGCGTCAACACTTATTCAGAAAAAAAAAATTAGGTGCAAATGAGTTTTTGGTAAAAAACAAAAAAATTGAATTTTAGTAAATTTTTTCAAATGATACAAGGTTTAGAGATATTATAGATTTTCAAGGCAACACAATTAGTAGAAACACAGACGGAAAGAAATTGCCTGTCAAAAAAAAAAAAAACAAGTTGCATGAGAGATTAAGACTTGGTTACTGGAGAAGCAAGTCTATTTTTTTTCAAAGCCCTCAGCAAAGTTGACTCAACTAAGGAGATAAATTTGATTATGATTATTAATGAATTAGTCCGAAAAATATTTAACTTGTATAAGAAAATTAATTAATGTTGTAATGACATTTATATGAAATCAATTGAGGAAGTAATATGTTTGATTAATACGTCAAATCACAATCTCTAACATAAAAGTTTAAATATAGACTATAATTTAATTGATATTTTTATAATTTTTAGACATGCATTTGTCGAGTCACAAAAATTTATAGTTAGTTATACAGTTAATTGTTAGTTGAATGAGTTGTATGAAACAATTCGTATAAATCATATCTATTATCTTATTTTTGTTTTTTCTTTGTTAATTATTCTTCTTCTCCATTCTCTACATGGTATTGTTTTTTAGGGATTATTTTGATTTTGTTTCTTGTTTTTTTACGTATCACATTGGAAAAAAATATGTATTCATTAGCATTTTCAATGGCAATATGTGAACGATTTTATATATATTTGTTGGTTTTAATAGTTACATATAATTTATAAATAAAAAATATAAGTTGGTTCATAAGTGAGTTCTTGTAATTTTTCAATTTTTTTCTTATCTTTAATTTTCAACCTTCAACAATTTAATGTTTTTATTTATGCGCCGGTCGTGTGTAAGTATAATTCGAAATTTTCTGTATAAAAACTGCATTCTCTTTGTTTCTATTTATTTATTTTGTCTCACATAATTTGAATTACTAAAAACAAAATGTTTTTAATATTTTAGAGACTATTTTCTAATCTTAAAAAAAATTTTAGTCCTTATACACATATCAATTTATATGAT
>NC_021167.2:28127163-28147850 GCF_000331145.2 Cicer arietinum
TATGTACATAACACATACTATTAGGTTAATTGATGCAACAAGAAAAGATGTGTTGATAATATGTTGCCCTCACGTATATATTTATAAGAAATTTATAACTTTTCTTTTTCTCTCACTACATCTTTAACTTTCCTCACCCCCTTTCCAGTTTGATCAAACTTTTCTTCTTCTCATCTTGCCAATTCCGTAAGCGTTTTGTATTGTTTTATTAATGATGAAGACCATAAAATTTAATTTTTCAAACTAAAAATCATGTTGGTTTGTTTAAATGGTGTTTGTTTCATATTTAAAAAGAAAATTGGTTAAAAAAGTCATGGTTAAAAATAAAGAAGTTAAAAATAATAGTTTCTCATATTTACTTCCTACAATAAATGAGAAAGAAAAAATGACACAATTAAAAAATACATAATTTAACTCAAAAAAAGCTGTAATTATCTTATTTTTTTTCAAAAATTTGAAATTGTCTTTGATTGTATTTTCTCTTCCACTTAGTCAACTTATCCGGTTGCCATTTTTCTGAGTTGTATCTTTGTCTTCTTCTGTTTTTGTCTTCTAAGCGACTTTGATCTAAGTTTTTATCAAATTTAGTTCGATTTCATTGTTTTATCTTTACAGTGATATTTGTATACTAATATCAATTTTATCTGCCTTTTATATTGTACAATTTGATGAGTATTTTATGATTAGAATTGCATTTAAAAAATTAATTAGTACAATAATAACAAAGTTTGAAGTGTCGAATAATAACAAAGTTTGAAGTCACATCTAAAGTTTAAAGGATGTGGCTAAGCTTTTCTCAATAATATTTCACATATTAGGATATGAGAAAATTAATATTTTAAATTTGTATTAAAATTATTTTTAAAGTTATTTTAACTTAGAAAATAATAGGATTTTAATAATGTAATAAAATTATAAATTTCACATATTTATTATGTGTGATTTAAATGATACAAAGTTGATTCAAACCTTTCAGTTAAAATTTAGTTGATTCTAATCATTGGAATTGAAAATTATGATTAGTTTTCTAACTACTTCATATACTAACAATTTTCTTCATTCATAGCAACAAAGGAACAGTTAGAGAAAGTTATGATTCTAATAACTTCATATTGATCTCAATATCAATGGCATTATACAGTTTCCATATTCAGTATCATGACATTAATTGCTATTGATTCAGTCACATCATGTGTATAGCTGTCATGACCGTTTCTTCATATATGTTTATTATTGTAATTAGTCCTAGCATAATTCTAGGATCTCATATGTACTACAACTGGGTATATAAACACAGTCTGTCAAATGTATCAATAAGTCATTTTTTCATACCTTTCTCTCTTGAAGGCTCTCGATCTAATAAGTCATCCGCTGCTAACACAAATCACAAAAATGACCTACCTACAACTGTCTCTGTCAAGCTGGATAGAGATAACTATCTCCTATGGAAGTCACTAGTTCTTCCATTGATTAGAGGATGCAAACTTGATGGTTACATTATAGGAACCAAAGAATGTCCTGAACAATTTATCTCCACAAATGACACAACTAAGAAAAACAATCCTGACTATGAAGAGTGGATTGCACATGATCAAGCTCTCCTAGGATGGCTAAGAAATTCAGTGGCCATTGACATTGCAACACAGTTACTGCATTGTGAAACCTCTAAGGAACTTTGGAATGAAGCACAAAGCCTAACAGGTGCACACACAAAATCAAGAACAATCTACCTCAAATCAGAATTTCATAACACCCGCAAAGGACAAATGAAGATGGATCAGTATCTTCTCAAAATGAAGAACCTCTCTGACAAATTAAAACTGGCAGGATCACCAATCTCCAGCTCGGACCTGATAATTCAGACACTGAATGGTCTGGATGCTGATTATAATCCTGTGGTGGTCAAATTATCTGATCAAATCAACCTTAATTGGGTTGATCTACAAGCCCAACTATTGGCATTTGAAAACAGAATGGAACAACTGAACAATTTCAGTAATCTCTCAATGAATGCTTCAGCAAACCTTGCAAGCCAAACTCATTTCAGAAGCAACAAATCTGGGACACGAGGCAACTGGAGAGGTTCTAACTTCAGAGGAGGTAGAGGAAGAGGTAGATCTAAACCAACATGCCAGGTATGTAACAAGATAGGTCACACTACAGTGCAATGTTTTTACCGTTTTGACAAATCATACACATGCTCAAATCACTATGCTGAGAATAACAAGCAAGAAAATCACAGTGCTTTCATAGCCTCGCCTTACCACGGTCAGGACTATGAATGGTATTTCGACAGTGGAGCTAACAATCATGTGACTCATCAAAATGAGAAACTCCAAGATCTCAGTGAAAGCAATGGGAATGCATTACTAAAAGGGAAAGTTAAAGATGGATTATATCAACTTTCAAGTGCCAACTCCCAAGTCAATAAAGACTCGTGTATCTACATGTCAGTCAAGGAGAATTGGCATAGAAAGCTTGGACATCCCAACAATAAAGTCCTGGAAAAGGTGTTGAAGAACTGCAATGTGAAGACATCATCAAATGATCATTTTTTATTATGTGAAGCTTGTCAATTTGGAAAACTTCACTTGTTACCATTTACATCATCCTATTCTCATGCTAAGGAACCTTTAGATCTAATTCATAGTGGTGTATGGGGTCCAGCCCCAATTTTATCTCCATCTAATTTCAAGTACTATGTTCACTTTATTGATGATTTCAGCAGATTCACTTGGATTTTTCCCTTAAAACAAAAACCAGAAACAGTACATGCTTTCACTCAATTCAAAAACATGGTTGAAAATCAGTTTAGCAAGAAAATAAAAATCCTGCAATGTGATGGTGGAGGTGAGTATAAACCGGTTCAGAAAATAGCCATAGAGTCAGGAATCCAATTTAGAATGTCATGTCCATATACCTCTCAGCAGAATGGTAGAGCAGAAAGAAAACATCGACATGTGGCTGAATTAGGACTCACACTACTAGCACAGGCCAAAATGCCCTTACACTACTAGTGGGAAGCTTTCTCGACCTCGGTTTTTCTTATCAACAGATTGCCCTCATCAGTTAACCCAAATAAAAGTCCATATTCATTATTGTTTGGAAAGGAACCTGACTATGATGCCTTGAAGCCTTTCGGTTGTGCATGCTACCCTTGCCTCAAACCATACAATCAACACAAACTTCAATTCCACACCACTAGGTGTGTGTTCTTGGGATATAGCAACTCTCACAAGGGATATAAGTGCCTCAATTCTCATGGAAGAATTTTTGTCTCAAGACATGTTGTCTTCAATGAGAATCATTTTCCATTTTATGATGGCTTTCTTGACACAAGGAATCCATTAAAAACTCTAACTGAAAGTGTCCCTATTGTTCTTCCTCCTTTACCTATAGGTACCACTACAAGTCACACAATTGAACCAAGTAACAATGATGTGAACCACCAGGAAGAAGACCTAGCGGTTCATGAAGATCAACCAGTCCTTAGTGAGATCTCTGTCACTGCAGATGAGGCAACTTCTCATACAAATGAAGCACCAGCAACAACAGGCTCAATACAGGACACAGACCCGTAGAGGACACATTAGAAGACAATCAACATGTCCAGCAGATACGTACTAGGAGCAAGGCAGGGATCTACAAGCCCAAACTACCTTATATAGGACTGACAGAGACACACAAAGAGGATAAGGAACCAGAAAATGTCAATGAAACACAAGTCAAACCAAGGTGGAAAGAAGCCATGGATGCAGAATTTAAAGCTCTAACAGCAAATCACACTTGGACACTGGTACCATTTCAGGGGCAGAATAATATCATAGACTCAAAGTGGGTTTTTAAAACCAAGTACAAGGCAGATGGCTCAATTGAAAGAAGAAAAGCAAGACTGGTTGCCAAAGGTTTCCAACAAACTGCAGGTTTGGACTATGATGAGACCTTCAGTCCAGTGATCAAATCCAGCACTGTAAGAATTGTTCTATCCATTGCAGTACATCTAAATTGGGAAGTTAGGCAATTGGACATAAACAATGCATTCTTGAATGGCAATCTCAAAGAAACTGTGTTTATGCATCAACTAGAAGGATATATAGACTCAACCAAACCTCATCACAAATGCAAATTAACCAAGGCAATTTATGGCCTGAAGCAAGCCCCAAGGGCATGGTTCGACAGGTTGAAAGGTACTCTACTAAAATGGGGATTTCAAAGGACAAACAGTGATTTATCACTGTTTGTCCTTAGAGGAACTGACCATATCACACTTCTCCTCATATATGTTGATGACATAATAGTAACAGGGAGCAACAAAAAGTTCCTAGAGACCTTCATCACTCAACTAAGCATTGCTTTCTCTCTTAAAGACCTAGGTCCTCTACACTACTTCCTGGGAATTGAAGTACACAGAGATACTGGTGGAATGTACCTGAAACAAACAAAGTACATTAGAGACTTGCTCAAAAGGTTCAATATGGAAAAAGCCTCATCCTGTCCCACACCAATGGCAACAGGGAAACAACTAACTGCTGAAGGAGAACCTATGGCCAACCCTACACTATACAGACAAGCAATAGGTGCATTACAGTACCTAATCAACACTAGGCCAGACATAGCGTTCTCGGTCAACAAACTCATCCAATTTATGAGTTCCCCAACCATAGATCATTGGCAAGGAATAAAAAGGATATTAAGATATCTCCATGGAACAACAAATTTATGTCTTCATATCAAGTCTTCAACTGATCTTGATATTGTTGGATTCTATGATGCAGATTGGGCTACTAGCATAGATGATAGGAAATCCATGGCAGGACAGTGTGTGTTCCTTGAAGAGAAATTAATCTCGTGGGCCTCGAGAAAACAAAGAGTGGTGTCAAGGTCAAGTACTGAGGCAGAATACAGAGCGTTGGTTGACCTAGCAGCTGAAGTAGCTTGGATTAGATCGCTATTAGGTGAGCTAAAACTTCCTATGTCCAGGAAACCAATTTTATGGTGTGATAACTTGAGTGCCAAGGCACTAACATCCAATCCAGTGATGCATGCTCGATCCAAACATATTGAAATAGATGTCCACTACATACGTGATCAAGTACTTCAAGATCAAGTCACAATAGCCTATGTGCCCACAGCAGATCAAATTGCAGATTGCTTTACCAAACCTCTCACACACACAAGGTTCAACATGATGAGAGACAAACTTGGGGTGACGATGTCACCATCAGTTTGAGAATGGGAGTTAGAGAAAGTTATGATTCTAATAACTTCATATTGATCTCAATATCAATGGCATTATACAGTTTCCATATTCAGTATCATGACATTAATTGCTATTATTCAGTCAAAGAATGTGTATAGCTGTCATGACCGTTTCTTCATATATGTTTATTATTGTAATTAGTCCTAGCATAATTCTAGGATCTCATATGTACTACAACTGTGTATATAAACACAGTCTGTCAAATGTATCAATAAGTCATTTTTTCATACCTTTCTCTCCATCACACCTTTCTCTCAAAATCTCATTCATCATAAATACTTTTTAAAAATACAATCTCTTTGATGTGCTTGATTCTTTTGTGGGGAATTAATGTGTATCATTACTGGTTCACATTCTAGTTATCATTTTTTTATTATCGTTAGTATAATAATATAATTTTTTTGAGGGAATTAATAAATAAATATTGATATTAAGATTTTGTTTGACAAAAATGATGAATAACATAAAATTAATTTATAGTAAATGTACTTAACACGGATAATAGATAAGTAGCTAATAGCAAATAATAAAAATAGTTAAAAAAAAATAGACAATAGATAAGTTAGATGATTTAATTTGAAATATTTGATAAAATTAACTATTAAAATAGTTAAAAAAAAATAAAATAACATAAAAATAAATATACTTTAATTAATATTAAATTTTTTTCAATTAACATAATAAAGATAAAAATAAAAAATAAAATGAAAAATAAAATGTTATAAAATATAAATTTAAAACTAGTTTAATTAACTTATAAAAGAAATTATAAATTTGTAAAAAAATATTATAAAAACTCCGGATAATTAAATGTTATTAAACATGATAAACAATTATTACAAAAATAACAAGAATCTTTGTCACCTAAGTTTTGCAAGAGAGGATTTGAACAAACAGCTAGAATAGGAATAGATAAAGAATGATGAAACTAGACATGGGTGAGAAAATGCAGTGCTCAATCATTTGATGACTAAGAAGATAAACTAAAGACTAAACAAATACGTGGACCTTACATGTATAGTCTTCTAACTAAAGTAGAAAAACAAAATCAATGTTAGTGACATTTAACATTCACTGAAACAATGTGTGTACCATTCAAATTTTATTTTCATATAATATTAACACACACTACCTTCTTAGTGGGATTAGTATTATACTTGAAAAGCCTGGTCACAAAAATAAATTTTATTTATATATTAATGAATAATAATTGATTAATAGTTATATATAAAAGCCGTTATAAATATTGTTAACTTACATAATATGAATATTAATTACTAATTATTTAATTATTATGCAAATTTATTTGTATAAAATAATACTGATAACTACATACATTTTGTTGTTGTTGAGTGGACTAATAAATAACTACATACATAACAAGTACTAAACATGGATTACTACAATAAGGTACTAGTATCTATTTACAGAATATTATAGTAATATTAATACATATCTTTCGTTTGGATGTAAGTAAATTAATATTTTGATAAATTCATAACCTGAAACTAAATATAATAAATTACTTTATAAATTATAAATGATTAAAATTTGTATTATTTTTATTTAAACTATTTAATTTTGTCAATTGCATTCTTTCAAGGTTTTATTGTGAGCTTTTGGTCATATCTTGATTATTATGATTTATTTGTTCAATTTAATGAGACAGTTATGCAAAAATATATTTTCAAACAATTTTATTAATTTTTACGATTATTAGTCCGGGTCTAATTGTCATATATAATTTCAAAATCCTTAAATGATAAATTTATTATTTGTATTATTTAACACACACTACTCTCTTTTGTAAATATAAGATTTTTTTTGTTTTTTTTTTTTGTCTCTTTTTATAAGATAATTTCAAATTTGTAATTACATTAATTATTTTTTATTAATATATTTGTAATTTAATTACTCATATATGAAATCAACCATCCAAAATCATCTATTTAAGCTTAAAAAATATTTGATATTTTATCATGTATTTTCAGAGACATTCATAGTAGAACATGAATAATGAACATAGTAGGGAGTTTGTGAATAATAGGCCTTGATAGTATTTTTTTTTCTTTGCTTTCTTTCTAATTGATTAATTAATTAATTAATGTAACTAGCCATTGAATTTGACAAAGTAAAGGAAGCAGCACATTTTTTATATAAGGTATAAATTTAATTATTTTAATAAAAGATAATACTATATTTTAGTTCAACATAATAATGTTTTCTAATATGGGTACAAATGAAAAAAGAAAAGAAAAAAAGATACAACACATTTTATTTTGTTCATTTATTAAATAATAGAATGAAAATTTTGTTCCTCCACAAAAAAATTCCAAAACAATAGAATGTAATATTTTTTATGTTCTACTCTATTTCAATTCATTACATATTATTTCAAAAAAAAATTGCATAGAGTATTCATATTTTTGTACTCATTGTTCTTTTTAAAATTAAATTTTTAGACAATTTTTGTTTTTCAAAAAAACATTGGTGTATTAAAAAAAAGTATGATAATAACTGCACCACAATGAGAATATAAAATCACTCTTTTTTGGACTAAAAATTAATATTTTTTAGATAAAAGTATGATTTGAGACCAAAATTATTATAAAAGTAAAAATAAAAGACTAAAAAGTTTGATTTCAAAATTGGAGGACTATATTTGTAAATATATTAAAACAAGATGAAAAAAGAATGCAACTACACCAATACATTTTTGTGCAAATGTAGACTTCTATCATAAGAGGATGTTGTTAAAAATATAAGAGACAATTGTGTTACAGAAGTGTTGTAACCAAATTTTGTCAACAAAAAAAAAGAAACTACTAAAAATGAGCAAATCTTTTTATTTGGAATCATTTAATCTATATCTATAATAAAGGGGACATAGAGAGTTACTTTCCTAAAATAGTAATTATCATTGTCAAAAACAAATAAAAAAAAACCCAAAGAGCAAAAGACAAAAGAGAAAATAGAGATGAAAACATTTTTGGTATATGAATAATATATATTATTGCAATAAAAAAATGGATAAATAGCGTCCACTAATTCTGCAAATCTGCACGAACCATGTGAAAGCACACATTCATCAAGGATTTAATCGCTTGAGACAAAAATCCCACCAATTCTGCAGGAACTATACGAAAGCACACATTCTTTAAGGATTTAAACACTTGAGACAAAAAACTGGATTTAATCGCTTGAGACAAAAATTCCTTAAAGGTAAAAGTGAGGTGAAAGAACAATAGAGAAATAACACATGATATATCCGAAATAAAATTATTTAATTGGCACAAACCAATTTGTTTCTCCATCTCTTTCAAACCAAGTGGAGGTCTAATATATATTAGTACTATAATTTATACTACACCCCTTATCCATACCACTTGAATGTCATGATCTTATTTTATAAAAAATATTTAAAAAGATATAATTAATATTAATAATTAGCATAGAAAGGAAATCAATTGACATGTTTAAAGAGATTTTAAAGAATATTTTCAATTTCCATAACAACAAAATAATCCATACATAAGCCATTTCAAAAGTGTCCCTAATACCGATGAATTTGTAGTATTTTGTTTTCACACAATAAAACTATTCTTCAATTCCACCTATCTGAACAATAGGCCGTGCTAGTTTTTTTTTTCTTTCTCTTTCTTTATTTCTATCTGATTTAATAAATAAGGCTTTTGTTAAGCTCATTTCTATTGATTAATTAATGAATTAATGTAAATAGCCATTGAAATTGACAAAGCAAAGGAAAAAGAAGATTTTTATATAAGGTATAAAATTAATTATTTTAATAAAAGATAATATTATATTTTAGTTCAACATAATAATGTTTTTTAATATGAGTAAAAATAAAAGAAAGAAAAAAAGATACAACACATTCCATTTTGTTCATTTATTAAACAATAGAATGGAAATTTTGTTTTTCCACAAAAAAATTCCAAAACAAAGAAATGTAATGGTTTTTACGTTCTATTCTATTTCAATTTATTACATATTATTTTATTCTTCTCTACTTCGTTCACTTTAAAATATCAAAACAAAACATCAATTCATATCAAATTTCAAAACCTGAGCCTGTTTGATTATCACAAAAGCCCAAAATATAAAATGTGATAATTGTGGGAGGTTTGTACCGTGCACCCGCCACTTTGACCTCCCACCCCTCATTCATATGGGAAAGACCATATTGCCCCTACTTTCATATATAAAAACTAAAAAAAAAACTCACTTTTCTTTTTTCACCCACTTCATTTGAAACTTTTAAATATTTGAATCTGACCCTACCAAACCTTCGAAATATTGTAACATTCGACACAAGATTTTACCAGAAATTCGAAAGTTTCTATGATGATGAAATTTTCGAAGTTCATTTTTCCCAAAAAAAATAAAACTTTCGAAACTTTCATTGAATACGAAACTTTCGAAATGCATAAACTTCTGAAACTTTCGAAATGGAATTACTTCAAAGGTTTGAAATTTTCGAAGTTTATGTGCTTCGAAAGTTTCAAATGCATCCAATCTTCCGAAACTTTCTGGAAAAATACACTTCGAAAATTTTAGATTCATCCAAAGCTTCGAAAATTTCTAAAATATTTCATTTCGAAAGTTTTGTAATTTTTCAAAGTTTCGAAATTAGTAATTTTTTTTGCATAATTACATTTCGAAAGTTTGAAATTTTTGAAAGTTAAGAAATTTTTTATACAAAGTAAAAAAGGGTAACATTGTCATTATGAAAATTTGGGGGGGGAGGGGGTGGGAGGTAAAAATGGGGGTGCAGGGTACATTCATCTAATTGTGGATCATTTTATATACTAGTTAAGGACATACAACTATTAGTACCATGTATTTTTTAATACACCAATATTTTCTCAAAGTTTATATTCATGTTGAATGTAATAGAAAATTGTGCATGTGATTTCACAATTTATAACTTCTTATATACTATAGCTTAAAAAATATACAACTAGTACTCAATAAATTTTATGGTGAAAAAAATCATCAACATTATCATCATATTGGACTTCAACATAAGACTCAAGTAGAGTATTCATATTTTCGCACTCATTGTTCTGTTTAAAATTAAATTTTTGGACAGTTTTGTTCTCCAAAAAAACATTGGAGTGTTAAAAAAAAGTATGATAATAAATGTTCCACAATATAATATTAGAATAAAATTGATGTTTAAGTTTGAAGACCAAGTTAAGAATATAAAATCACCAAAAAATTTGGGCTAAAAGTTAATATTGTTAAAGATAAAATTATGATATGAGACCAAAATTATTATAAAAGTAAAAATAGAAGATTACAAAGTTTGATTTCAAAATTAGAGGACTGTTTTTGTGAATATATTAAAACAAGATGACAAAAATGCAACTACGCCTATAAATTTTTGTGCAAATGTATACTTCCATCATAACAGGATGTTGTAAAAAATATAAAAGATAGTTGTGTTAGAGAAGTGTTGAAACCCAATTTTGTCAACAAAAAAAATATGAGCAAATATTTTTTATTTAATTTTGTAATCATTTAATCTATATCTATAATAAAAGGGACATAGAGATTTAGTGTACTTTATTTTTCTAAATAGTAATTACCATTGTAGAAAATAAATGCAAAAAAATCCAAAGAGCAAAAGCAAAAGAGAAAATAGAGATGAAAGCATTTTTAGGATATGAATAATAAATATTACTGCAATTGAAAACGGATAAATAGCGCCCACCAATTTTGCAAGTCTATATGAACCAAAACATCTAATAACTATAGTAAAAAGAAGCATTACAAAGACATCTAATAACTACTCTCCGAATCACCTTTTTTTTATCATTCTCTACACGTGCAAATGGGTAAAAGTTTCAGGTGCAAATGGGTAATAAATTATTCCTAATTTCAAAATTAGTAATAATTAGTAATGGTGCAAATGGGTAAAAATTTCAAAATTATTCCTAATTTCAATAGATTAGTAATAATTTCAAAATTAGCAATAAATTAGTAATAAATTTTAAAATTTTTCCTAATAAATTTCAAAATTAGTAATAAATTAGTAACATCAACTATACTCATTCCTAATTTCAAAATTAGTAATAAATTTAATTAATAATAAATTGAAAATTTTGAAAGTTTCGAATTTTTTGAAACTTTCGAAATTGACATATTTCGAATGTTTGAAACTTTCGTATAATGTGTGTTTCGGAAGTTTCAGATTCATCGAAACTTTCGAAACATTCTGAAATTTGTGTTTCGGAACTTCGAAATTCATCCAAAGTTTTGAAAGTTATAACTTCGAAACTTTCGGATTATTTGAAACTTTCGAAGGTTTCTGGAAAAGTTCATTTTGAATCTTTCAGATTCATCGAAAGTTTCGAAATTTTTATTTATTTATGTTATTTAACATTTCGAATGTTTTGAATTTAAATAAAGTTTCAAAAAATATAAAAAACTCACTTTGAATAATTTCAAAATTTTAAAACTTTCGAATATTCTTAAATTTTGAGAAAGTTTCAAATGTAAGGGTGAATTTTGGGAGGTCAAACTAAGGGGTGGAGGTGGAGGGTACACTCCTCTAATTTGAAATGTTCAGCCCGATCCACAAAAAGTAAAGGATGTTAACTGAAATTAACATATAACATTTAATAGTTATGAAATAAATAAACAACTCATAAAACATACTTGTTAAGGCATGATTCACATAATTCATTTCATAACATAAGCACAACAATAACATGACACAACACAAGTGTCAATGAACTATGCAATTGATACATGTCAATGCAAAATACTTCTGAAATTTACTTATGCACATCTCACACATGACTGAGGCGCGAGACGAAGATGGCGACAGAGGCAGTGCGAAAGGTAGGGGTGGCGCTACCAAGGTATAGTGTTCATTGTTTACTCCTTCGTCGGTGTTACACTTCTTTAACAACATACTATTGAAACCGTAATTTAAGTATGGAATTTTAGAATCCAAATTATTCGTGGATTAGAAGAATAGTGGATTTACTCGGCAACACACAATTCAACCTTTTGGTTTTCTTTTGTAAAATATTGGACCTCTTGTTATGGCACATGTTAATAAATAAAGTAGAATTTTTTATTAACAAAATAATATTTGGACTTATAAAAACTAAATGCACAAATTTTAAGATAAATTTTCTACATTTAAATTATTAAAATGTGTCTCAAGAATACATGTTAACATTTTTCTTTTTCTTTTTTTACCATAGAAAATGAATGTTAATGCTCTTTGTAATATTCATGGTTTTAAGATGGTGGAACATGTATTGGATTATGATTTTAAAATGTCTTTTAGATTTTAAAAGACTATCAAGATTTATAATTTGGATTCTAAATGATTTTTATTGTAAGAATTTATCGAAATTTTAAAAGATTTAATGTATTTATAAATTTTAAGTAATCATTCAAGAGAAAAGATTAAAACACACTATTTCATACAATATTTTCAATACACATTTTTTTTGTTAAAATTTAAATTATTCTCACAAAATTCAATTACACAGGTTTAAAATCAGGACAACAATGATTATGCTATGAACATAATCTTCAACGATGCATTAAGAGATTTAACGATTTGTTTTTATTTTAATGTTCGTTACCTTTATATACAATATTTTCATTACTTCAATTACATTTTTTTAAAGATTAACAATCTAACTTTATTTTAAGAGTTATTATAATGACATTCCCATTGTAAGCAAAATGTTGTAGGAAAATGGAGTTTATCAACTACTTGGACCATCAACACTCAAAGCTCAATAAATTTATCTCTAATTCTCTATTAATAATATCTTATATACAAATCAAGCGTAAATCAAAGATTTGGGGGAAAACAAGGGAAGAGGGATTTCAATGAAAGTTTGATTGGTTATTAGTTCCTATAACTTACTTTATGTACAGTTCTAGCTACCACGAATTGCTAATTATATACAACAATGCCAAGATGAACTTTAGTTTACTTCCAAACCTTGATGGCCCCATCTCTACCACTTGAAAGTAGAAGTCTATGGTTAATTATACAGAAACAATAGAATCACGATGGCAATATTCTAAATAATTTGGACTGTGATGACCTATATCATATCTTTAAACATGACAAAATTTCTCTTATGATATTATAAAATATCATATAATATCTTTTATATTATATTAAAGTATGTATGTTGAGTTATTTTCTATATCAATTTATAATTATAGAGATTTATTGAAGTTGTAGGATTTTAGAGAAAATAATAAGAGTTAGAATATTGTTGATATTAGTTTTATACTAACTTGATTACAAAAGACTCAATAGTAATCTCTATTTATAAAGAAATATAAACTCAATTCTAAATCAGGAATAAATTTTAATAGTAATAAGATATATTCTAAAATATCTCTAATATAATATAGGAAATAACTCAAAATACTCTAATATAATATAAAAGATATATGTTATTTTCTAATATTTTAACACTCCCTCTCAAGTTAAGCTTTAGCTTGTTACAAGAAAATAATGTTTTACTATGCAAAATAATAAAAATGATGGAAATACAACTTAGGGATGCAAGTGAAGTCGGAGAGAATTGTTAGAAAAATATAGCCTAGCTAGATAACTGAAATGATCATCAATATGGAAGAAATTTATGGCAAACAATTGAATAAAACAAGATATGTTATTCTAAAAAAACTCCATTTGGAAGCTTCAAACCATAATATCGGAGACTCAAAATATTAAAACTAAAATATGCTTCAAGGAGAGAGCAGCGTGCTTCAGGGAGAGAAAGACAAAACCAATACATCTAGGACAAAGATAGGGTCAGTGCATCTGGGACAAATTGCCAAGATAAAGTGAATCATGAAAATAAAAGACATCGTCAGAATAACCATAAATGGAAGAAAAAGGTATCACTAATATGATTTATATGTAGGAAAAGGAACACCATCAAAATGATCGTTAGTGGGAATAGAAGTCATTGTAATAATCTATTAATAAGAACTAAATTGTATGACAAACACTAAAGAAGAAGCAACACAACTATAATGAAACGAAACCATGATCGATCAGAGTGATAAAATGCATCCAAAATACGAGAGACAATGATTGTTTGAACAAGGACGCATATTTTTCTTTGATCAAAATTGGAAAGTAAGGGAGATCTGAAAACAGAAAGGAAAACCTAAATATCACGTTGAAGTTGTGGGATTTTAGAGAAAATGAGAAGATAAAATAATAAGAGTTTGAATATTATTGATAATAGTTTTATACTAACTTCATTACAAAAAACTCAATAATAATCTCTACAAATAATAATAAAAAATATTTTAAAATATCTTTATAATTATAAATTGATCAATAAACAACTTAGGATATTTTAATATAATATAAAATATATTATAAGATATTTTCTAATATTCTAAGAAGATCTTTATCGGAAGCAAGAGGCACAGGCCGTCTACTAATGAAAGGACGTATAACACGAGCAAGGAAAGCATCAGAATCCACTTTACCCAGGCTTTTGCTGCAAGCAGCAATGAAAGAGACAACTGATCTTCGTACCCATTTACTAGGATTACACAATAAAGGAAAGGCACGCTCGAACATTTGAAGCAATATCGTCTTCCGCAAGAAACCGCTTTTGCATAGAAAAGTCAAACATTCTAAGGCTCTAACAATGACAGCTTCTGTTGCGTCACTTAAAGCTTGCTCAATGTAAGGTAATAGATATTCCTCTACACTTCTTTGGCCCACAAAAAAGCATACATAAACAATCTTTTCGTAGAATACTGTCCTTACTTGCTCATCTTGGTCATTTAAGAAGGCAGGAAGGATAGGTAAGAGAATGTCATTACTTTGTCTCACACCAAAGAAGTAGCAAAGTTTACCGATGTCCTGAAGAATTGCTCTCCTAATATTTGGTGTTTGCTTTGGACCCATAACAAGTTCTTGAACAACCTCTGCAATTGATTTCCTCAGATGCAGAAGCTGGACATCACTATTTATCATCTTCATTCTCTCAGAGGTCTGAGAAGATGATGTCGATGGCTTCCGTGGCAAACTCAGTTTCTCAAGGACACCTGCCTCACTCAAGCTTATTGAGTGTATCAAAAAGCCATAAGCAGTGAGTGCCAGCTTAGCTATATTGCTGGCATAGCATATCCGCACACTTTCCTCAGGATCATCGGGAAGCATAGAAAGCATTGGAAGAATATACTCGGGAAATATCTTTGCATCACTGGGAGGAAAATCACGCACTAAGGCAAGAATGTCACACAAAGTCTCCAAAGCAGCACAACGCACAATTGCTGATGGTTCAGAAAGCATTGAAATCACATATGGGATAACACGCTGCAAACGATCTTCATCGTCAATATATAGGGCAGAAGCCTTCAACAAGAGTACAGCTGCCCTCCTCAGGCGAGGCAACTTGACATTGCGTATGCAGGAGCAGAGCAAAGAAGTTATCAAAACCATGCCTTCACATCTCATACTATCCCTTGGTAATGGTAGAAAAGGAGTTCCAAATGTATCTGACTGACTATCATACTCTAACATCAACGAATTTAAGTTGTCCATAGTAATACTTTTCAAAAAGGGATGATCATTTCCTCGAAATGCATTGGAGATAGTTTGAAGCAGCTCACCAGGAGACTGCAAACTTTTTAGATTTTCAGGGAAGGTAGAATTTTGTGCATTTCCTATTACTGGCTGAGGACCAGATGGATTCTTATTGTTATTTTTAGCATCCCTTAGTAACCCTTTGCCTAAGTCCTCTCTTTTCCTTTGTGAGTCCTTCATGAAACTCGCGCTTTCTTTGGCAACGATCTCTTCCAAAAGTTTTCTAGAAGTAACACCTGCATCATTAGATGACTGCTTGTTCATCATTTGCTTAAGTATTTCCTGGAAAGCACTCTGGCATAGTAAAACCTACATAGATTGTATTCATATAATCCAGGTAAAATAAGCAAGTTATAGAAAACATTAAATAATTGACGGGCAAAAATATAAATTTTAGTAAAGCCATATACCCTCATATCAGAATGGAGAGGACTCCAGCAACAGTAAAAATCATGCAGAAATCGTGAAAAATAGGAAGGGAATACAACTCCAGCATATTCCTTTAGGTATTTTTCAGCAGAAAATCGGGACTTTGGTTCTAACTGAATCATGTGTTGAATCATCTTACGGATTCCAATATCTGGTATCTGCACCCATAGAAAATACAGTATCTAAAATATTAAAAACTAAGTCATGAGTATGGCTAACCCCCTACTGACGGGCATGGGACCATGGGAAGATGAAATAAGACACAAACACACAAATAGACTACTTTTTCAAGATGTTGACTTGGATCATGTTGTCTTCTGCGATATGCAAGAAGTTGAGACAGTTCAAATAGTGGTTGCCCGTCAAGGAAAAGTTCAGCAATAACACACCTGAGAGTAAAATGATATCCACACATTTGAAAAGAAGAAACGCAAAAAATAAACAGAAAACAGTAATAAACAAAACCGTATGTCTGAAAAAACCACCTTGGTTACTTTTAAACAAAATAAATCTAGGGACTTCAGGTACGACCAAAATTTATATAACAATCAACTCAACAGAAAATTAAACATCACCATAATTACAAAAGTATAATGCCTTTCAGAGTATATTTCATGCACATAAGGATTCTTATTTTAAGCCTGAAACATGGTTGAAAAGAAAAACCATTTCCTGCAAGATTAAGATTCTTGCAGCAAGAACTCTCACCCGACAGCAAATAGATCCATTGATGGCTTTAGGGGGGAATCTTGTGCCACCTGCATCTCCCCTCCATGTTCATAAAACCTCTGACAGGACACAGCCCCAAAAAAAGATGAAATAAATAGATTTATTAGAAATAGAATCATGTTCTGTAAGAATAGTAGTGACCAGAAAGAAAACATGTAGGCAATGACACACTAGAAGGATTAATATATTGCATCACTAATTGCATATTTTAACTTTAAGCAAACTAAAGAAAAAATACTTGTTTGATAATGTTGCGATAAAGTTCAAAATTGTTAAATATTCCCAAAAAATTCTAGAAAGTGGTTGTCTAAGAGCATGACAGATTTTTCTGTTAACCTCAGTGTCTAACCTAAAGCCCAGATCAGTATTATTTTTAAACATGTAAAACAAAAATTTGATAACCAATAGAGTCCTAGTTTAATCAAGTCATTAGCACCAAATTAATAAAGGTAAATAGAAAAACCAGAAATATTGTATGCAATAGTTTCACAAGATAACTTGTAGGAAATTTCTAACTCAATAATAACACAAAAGCATCATGAATGAGCCAATAATTCAAATAAGACAGAGAATATAAATAATCAAATAGTATTAAAATTATAGGATCCAACCTCAGGTGCCAGATAGCAGAGTCTTCTGCCACTCGTGTCAAAGAAAAAAGAGAAATCAGATGGGTCATCATCCGGAATGTAAGTGGGTTTGAAAGAGGCAAAGTCAGCAAGGTAAAGCCAATTCGATGATGTAATTAGCACATTTTCACACTTGATATCGCCTACAAAAAATAATGCAAAAATTTACATAAATAACATCAACGAATGCCAATCAACCCGTGATACGAGAAAATACCATCAGCAACTAATAGATCCTTCTCCATTATATTCTCTCTTCTCTAATTGTGTATGTCTTTTAAAGCTTAGGTATCAATCAAATTTAGACTTACCATGACACACTCCCTTCTCGTGGCTCTGTTTTACAGCTAAAAGCAACTGTGTAATACCCCAAACCAAATAAAAAAGTCAATAAAAATACAAAGCTTCCATATGCAAAAAAAAATGAAGTAGTAAAGTGAAGAAGACCTGAAAAGCCAACCATTTCTTCTCAACGAAACTAAGAAAAGGTCGAGTACTTAATCGATCATGCAAATTATGGAAGAAATATTGCCTCAAAAGATAAGCTGCTTTATCCGTTTCTTGCCAAAACTTGTATGTCTTTTAAAGCTTAGGTATCAATCAAATTTAGACTTACCATGACACACTCCCTTCTCGTGGCTCTGTTTTACAGCTAAAAGCAACTATGTAATACCCCAAACCAAATAAAAAAGTCAATAAAAATACAAAACTTTCATATGAAAAAAAAAAAAATTAATAAAGCAGTAAAGTGAAGAAGACCTGAAAAGCCAACCATTTCTTCTCAACGAAACTAAGAAAAGGGCGAGTACTTAATCGATCATCTAAATTATGGAAGAAATATTGCCTCAAAAGATAAGCTGCTTTATCTGTTTCTTGCCAAAACTGCAAAATCACATACAAAGCCACATGAGCAATTTAAAGTAGACGGCAAAAAAAACAATAAAATCTAAATAAAATAAAATAAAATAAAAATAAAAATAAAGAGCAAATCATCATAGAGCCTTTTCAATAACTAAATATAGTAATCGTATATCCCCTCAAACTACATAGAACATCATGTCATTCCAATTTTAAGCCATTAAATTCAAATTGATTTAAATTTCAGTTAGAAACACAACCAAAATGTCAACTAAAAAATCAAAACAGGTAAAAAAACGCAGAAAATCAACAAGTATTTTCAGTGACCAAACACAGTATTCAAAATTCCCTCAAAGGCTCAAACTACAAAACAGCGTATAGGCAAAATTTAAGCTATTAAAATCAAATTGACTCAGCAATAAGTTTTGTAACACCGACACTTCTTATTGAAGACACGTCCGTCTAATAACACACGGACACTATCACTTTAATTACGTTGATTAATTTATTTTCTCAAATTGTTATTGGAGTTAACGTGTCAATGTGTAGTGTTTGTGATTCATAGGCAATAAGCTTGGAAATGGAAACAAAGTGCAACCACAATTTCAACTAAAAAATACAAGTACGAAAGAACAAAATATGAACATAGTGATTAAAACTCCTTCAAACTACAAAACAAAGTCTCAATCAAATTCCAAACCGTTAAAATCAAATTGACTCAGCATTCCACAATTTCAACTCCAAAATCAAAATTAAAATCAAAACAACTAAAAACCAGCACAAATATCAACAACTCCATTCAGTAACTAAAAACAGTAAAAAAAAAAAATCATATAAGCTCAAACTACAAAACAACACCATAATCAAATTTGAATCCGTTAAAATCAAATTCACTCAACAATATTAAGCGTATTAAAACAACGCAACAACAAATTTTCAGTTAAATAATCAAAAATAAAAATCGAAAATAGAAGTAGGTGAAAATTGAAACCTGAAAAGGCCAAACGTGAGGATGATCGATGTTACTGAAAATATCTTTGATCTGAGAAAGACGTCGTTCATAATCAGAGAGATTGATGAAATTGCCACGTTTGAAATAAACCTTGACGAGAACCAAACCTTCGTCGTGTTTACACTGAATGGACTTGAAGAAACGACCGCGTCCAAGAACTTCTTTCAGAACCAGATTATACGTCGACGGTAAATCCTGTAGGTAATACTCCGACGCTGAAACTTGCGTTGTGCGCGCGATTTTGTTCCCCATCGATTATTATCAATCAATCACGTAATCGCTTTTTTCTGCTTTTATTTTTATGCCTTCTAAGTCCTAACTAGTGATTTTCGCGCGTTTTCAGATTTTCGCGTTTTTAAATACGTTATGTTTTTGGTTCATTTTAGCGTGACGTGTGTGGAAGCAGCAAATGTTAAGAACACAGAAAAAGATAAGGCAAAATAAACAATTGGAAATAGTATATTTATATGTGGACTAATTGTTTGGAGTAGTTATTGAATTTTACCAAAAGGAATGTATAGTATTAATTTTAATCCATGCGCCATGAAAAAAGTGTGTTTTATATTAAATGGAAGAATGGTATTTAAATACACAAATTTGACGTCGTAAATCTTATATTATAATAAAATATTTGTGCTTTCATACAGATATATGTGGTTATTATAATTTTTCTCGTATAATTAAAGAAAATCAATTAAGAAAATAGTCTCTTATACTATAAATAAATGATTTATATTATAATTAATATAAATAAATAAATAAATAAATAAATAAAATTGAAATTGATAATAACTTAATAAGTTGGAGTACTGTCATTTTTTTTTTCATTTTCAGATCAAAAGTAGAATAAATATTGCTATTAATAATTTGTACATATCTGATATATCATGAGTGATAAATATTTGTATCGTGTTTTTTATGTGTCAGTTAAAAATATATGTCTTGTTTTTTTTTTATATTTCAGTAGAAAATATTTATTTTGTATTTTTAATATTTATTGATAACATATATTTATCTTGTATTTTTTATATGTTTATCAGTGATAAATATTTTTTCTGAATTTTTTAAGGATATACGAAGTAGATTAATAATCTAGTTTTATTTTAAGAATTATTATTGTGAGATTTCCCTTATATGCAAAAT
>NC_021167.2:28147860-28153103 GCF_000331145.2 Cicer arietinum
TAGGGAAAATGCAAATTTGAAGGGGAATAGAGAATAGGACTCTGAAAAAAAAAATGAAAAAATGAAGAATTTTAAAGGATTTATTTTTATTCGTAATACAAATATCTCTCTTTTGGAGACTCAAAAATTGTATTAAAATAGGATTTTAGGTTGCAAAAATTATTCATATAACTTTCATATTATTATAATATTTTGTCAATTAAAAATATATTAATCATAAATATTTATCTTATCATTCTCTATAAAATCATTATTTTTAAAAATCTAAATAATTTCTCCATTTTCTCCTCCCTCCAAAGTTCTCCTTTCCCCTCGTCTACAAACTCCAAAAACAAAACCTAAACAGTCTAACAAAATCTCATAAAATCCATTTTTAAAAGCTTAAAATATCTCTAAAGTGAGAATATTGATCATAACAATCCATTAAAATTCAGTGGTTAATAATTAATACTCTAATCTCTTACAATAAAAATTATTCTTATTAATACGTAAAATTCCTATTGGAATAGACTTACCTATACTAGGATAGAATTATCAGGTGGCAAATAAATCACCGTGTTTTTTAGGGTGGGATAAGCCTAGTCAAAAATATATTTCTTGTAAAAAGTGAAACACTAGCTTGCAATTCAAGACCTCCACACGAATGTAGATTTCCACCCTCTAATATAGAAGAGGTCCATTTAGTGAGGAAAACAAATTAATGCTAATAATTAAAAGAAAATCTAATACATAAATTTGTTATGCTAAACTCATAGTTTTATATGTTCCCTGGTAAAAATTTAAAGCTAAACTCATTATATTCTTGTAAGAGAATGGGACGTGAAGGATCAAAATAATGGTCTTTAACTTTGTCGAGTCAAAATCCAAACAAAAAATTGAGTTAAATAACAAATAATTTTTAATTAAAATAATTATTTGTATGACTTTTTTTAGTTTTAGTTGAATTCGATATCACCAAATATTTGTTCATTTTACTTTAACGATTTTTAAAGTAAAACACTTGAGATGAAATGATAATGGGCTTGTGCTTGTCAAGATGAAATAAAATTTACACAACTTTAAAAAATAACCTTTATTCGTTTTCATCTCTCCAAAATAAAATAAAATATTTAAAATTTCAAAGATTATACTCTTCAAAAATACTAATATTTTTATGTTCCGATATTTCAATAATTAATATATTCTGTATTAAAAAATAAAAATACTATTTTCGTATTTTTATATTTAGTATATTTCATATTTGGTTCTTTAAACACTTGTTAGTAGCTTTTGACTAAAATTATTACCAGTAATTCTCATATACAAGAGAGAAGCACAAAATGGAGAATTTACATACACAGAATCGTTACTACAAAGCAAAACAAATCGAGATTTTATACACAAACGATTCGTTTTATTGAACTTCAAATTACACGGATCAACTAGCGTCTCTCAGATTAGTACTAATAATTGCAGATCTGGTACCGGAGCCACCGTACTCAGACGGCGGCGATTTCTTCACGATCTTCGAAGTTCGGATCCTTGGAATCCAATGCTCCGTAATCAGGTCCAATTTGAAGATCCTCGTAGCCACGTCCGATCCACGTAAACTTACCTCCGTGTCCTCCTTTCTTCGGCGATCCGCTCGTTCCTGTCGCTGATTTCCGATCCTTCCTTGTCTCCGGCGAAGATTTTCCGTTCGCCTTATGGCTCTTTCCGGTGTCTTTCATAGTGTGAGTGATGACGAGTGAGTGCTAATAGTAAGATATTGGGGGGTTTATATAGAAAAAAGGATGAGGGTAATTTCGAGATTTTGTTTAAAGAATTTAATAATGTAATTCTATGGGAGTGGGACAAATGGATAATCTGCTATTAATAATATTCGGATAAGATCTGTGGGTTAAGATTGTATGCGGTAAGGTGCACAGTTTATTATGGTGGGGATCGAAAAATCTGTCTTGCTAAATGGGCTTGATGTAAATAAGCCCATTGGGCTGAGGCTGCCCCGTTTGCTCTCGCGGTCGTAAAAGTATTTGGTAACTCTTCATGTTTTGATCATTTTTATCACATCTTAATTTTTGGTAAAATATACTAATAATTTTTAGTAGTGTATTGAGGGATGGATATGTAAATACGAGAGTAGATTAACATTCTCCAAATCCTTTCATCAACAAAAAGTGTAAAACCTATATTTCTCAAAAATGAAAAATCCTTTGGGGTGTTTGTTCCAAGTTTTTTAAATTGGAATTCAAATGTATACTTGTAAATTGATATATTTTATCAAATTAATTGATGAATAGTATAATGACGAGTCTTTATGAATTAGTGTAATTAGATTATAGATTTAATACCATCAAAACTTTTAAGTTTTGAACTTATTTTTAATTATAATTGTTGTGAACTAAAGTCAATAGATAAATATGTTGACATTATTGATTTAGTGAATTTTTAATATATAATATATAATTATTTGATAGTTTCAATATACTATTTTTTCTTCATAGTTATAAGAATAACTTTATAAGAAATACAAGAATAGAAGATCTATTATTAATTTTATTTTGATTAAAAAAATCTATTAATAAACTTTTTAAAAAAAATGTTTTGGTTGATATTATAATGTACATTTTTGTTGAAATGTTGTAATAAGTACTATAGCAAAGTAATATGTTGTATTCACTGTAAGTTTAATCAATAGTAACAATAATGTTTTAACAAAGATGTCTATCTCTCACACGCTCTTCATTTTTTTTTTAATATTAATTTGAACTATATTTGCAATGATTATAAAAAAAAAAAAAGTAATCTGATTTGTGTCTAGAAAAATGACACCGCACTAAAATTAATTGAACATCTATACATTATAATAAATGAATTAAAAAAAAAAAATTAAACTTCTAATTACATCACGACCATTGTTTTGTACGTGATGCATTGAGAATTTAGTGGTCAATTAAAAAATTAAAAATAAAATACAATACACCACGACTCTTAACAGTTTTTGAAGGTAATTGTATGCGGCCGTTGAGAATAAAAATAAAATTAAGAAAAAAATAAAAATTCCAATTACATCACGAACTTTGCTTTGTACGTGATGCATTGAGAATTTAGTGGCCAATTAAAAATAAAATACAATACTTTTAACAGTTTTTGAAGGTAATTGTATGCGGCCGTTGAGAAGTTAATGGCCAGTTAAATAAATAATAAAGGTAATTGTATGCGGCCGTTGAGAAGTTAATGACCAGTTAAATAAATAGGAATAATAAATTAAAAATAAAAGGTGAGTTAATGGTCAGTTAAAAAAATAAGAATAATGAATTAAAAATAAAAGATTAAAAAAAAAACTTCCATTATACCACGACTTTATACATGATGATGTATCGTTGAGAAGTTAATGGCTAATTAAAAAATAAGAAAAATGAATTAAAAATAAAATACAGTACACTATTACTTGATAGTTTTTTAATTCGTCGTCATCCGTTAACCGTCTATCCTCAATAATCTTTCATTTTCTGTGTCTCTTTTATAAATATCATTCGTATTATCTCATATGTACACAATTTCCTCTTAATTTTTTCTATTTTAAAAATTCGTTATTTATTTTTTTATTTATCGTTATCCGATGTTCGACAAAAAATCAGATTTTGTTACTTCAATTTCTCCAAAAAAGGAGTCATGGAATTTGGTTGTTAGAATCGTGCGCGATTATGGTTTCTGTCTGATCTGAATATCAAATATAAATTTTATGTGATGGAAATTGTATTGATGATGGATGACAAGGTTTAACTCTTTGTTTTATAAATTCAAATTTTAAATTATACACAAACTTATTTGTTATGTTATTAATTTAACAAACTTGTGTTTCATATTGTTAGGGTCATAAAATTCAAACAACAATGCGAAAAGCTCTTATTTCTCGATTTGAGACTACTATTTTTGAAAGAGTTGTGTACAACTTTTGTTCTCTTGGTGTTGCGTCTAACTCTGGAGCATATAGAACAACCGGACACCAATTCAATTTGAATTTGCAAAATAGTATTGGTTCGAGAGTTTAGTCATTGTCTCTCCGTACTCAATTTCATTCCCAGAAATTCGAAATGTTTTACAGTTTTTTTAAGGTAATTGTTTTTTAAACACTACTTTAGCAACACCGCTTTAAATTAATTTAATTAAAAAATTTATTTTATTTTAAGAATTCTTTTAGTGCCATCAGATTTTCCTTTTTAATTCGCATTCTCGGTCAACTCTCATTTTTTGCGTCTCCTTTGTAAATATCATTCATGTTACACAAATCATTTTTAACTTTTCTTTACCAAATATTCCTTATTCATTTTGTGTTTATCTTTCTCCTCTGATATCTGAAAAAAAAAGATTTTGTTGCTTCAATTTATGAGCATGGAGTTTGGTTGTTAAAGTTGTGCGATTGTGGTTTAAATATAAATTTTATGCAATGTAAATGGTCTTGAAGGATGATAAGATTTAATTCTCTTTGTGTGAATTCAAATTTTAAATTATATTATTTGTGTGTTAACAAACTTGTCTTTCATATTCTTAGGGAGATAGGATTGAAACAACCGCGAGTTTTTATTTCTATATTTGATGTGTACAATTCTGTTGGTGTTGATTCTGTTGAGACAAAATCTCTAAATTGGTTTTAATGATAACAAAATTAATTAAAAGATTATGATTATGTTAATGACTAATCTGTGCTTTTGAGTGTATTTATATAAGTAAACAGGTTATCATTCATTAAGGAAAAAGAAGAAAATTCTGAGTTAAATGCTAAGTATGAAAGTGCCGAGGATGGCCTCACGAGCTGGTGAAAGTGCAGTTCTGCATCCTCGCTGATTTTAAATTCATTAAACAAAGGCATAATAGTATTAAAGAATGAATTATTTGAATTCATTCAACAAGGGCAGAATAGTATTAAAGAATGAATTGTTTGATTCATTCAATAAAGGCAAAATACTATTAAAAATATTTAAAGAAAGACCTTTGAAGAAAAGTTGCAAGAATGCAAGAGAAAGGTACGAGGAATGATGATACTAGCATGTGCCTATAGTTAACATCTTGAAAAGCATTTCAAGACTTTATGAAAGCAACTCATCATGTCATAGGCAAAAAGGCTATATGTACCATTATGTGATTTAATAAGATTATAAAGTCAATCTTCAAAAAGGCAACAACAAACAAGCCTTATATAACTTGATCACATGTCTTAAGGCAAGGAAAGAAGAAAGAAGGCCTTCACGTGAAGCCTTCAC
>NC_021167.2:28155046-28160821 GCF_000331145.2 Cicer arietinum
ACAAAAACAAATCCATGATGATTACTTGGGATGATAGTGACGAGTCATCTTCTGAGCAAGAAAAGGATGAAGAAGCCAACCTATGTCTTATGGCAAAATCAGAAACTGAAAAAGTAAGTATTTCAGAACTATGTCCTTCTTGTGAACAATTAGAAATTGAATTTGACAATCTTTTAAATGACTCAAATACTTTATCTCATAAATGTGGTTTTCTCAAAAATCAACTTTATGAAATAAAGAAACTCAATGAGGAACTTCAAGCAAAGAATGAGAAATATGAAAAAATCATTCTAGATCTGCAGTTATCTCATGAGAAATTATCTGAGCAGCAAGCACTTTTAAATAAAAAGAATGTCAGAATTCATCCTCTGGAAGAGGACACAGAAAAGGAGATTTTAAAAGTAGAAGTTGAAGAACTAAAAAATGACATCACCAACTTTGTTAAATCTACTGAAACTTTTCAAAAGATAATGGGATCTCAATCTGGAATTTTTGACAAAGCTGGTATTGGTTTTAAAAGTTCTCAAAAACAAAAATTGTATGAAAATTTTTTCTTGCCCAAAAAACAAGAGGATAGGCCAAAATGTACTTTTTGCAAAAAACTTGGGCACACTTTCAAAATCTGCCACGCTAAGAAGAAAGCTGAAAATATAAAGAAAGGTTGTTCATTTTGTGGTAAACATGGTCACCATGATTCTATTTGTTATCACAAAAGAAAAATCCTCATAAGAGGAAAAACTAACCAACAAGGACCCAATGCTATATGGGTACCTAAGTTACTTTTAAAACCTAACACAGGTTCATCCTATGATCAACAAAAGAAGGCCTTGGTACTTGGACAGTGGTTGCTCAAGGCATATGACGGGAGATAAGCACTGCTTTATTTCCTTAGAAATAAAGGATGGAGGATCAGTCACATTTGGTAACAATGATAAAGCTCAAATAAAAGGTACAGGTATTATTGGTAAAAATAATTCTGCTAAAATTGAAAATGTTCAGTATGTTGATGGTCTAAAACATAACTTGCTGAGTATTAGTCAATTATGTGATAGTGGTTTTGAAGTTATTTTTAAGCCTACTCTTTGTGAGGTCAAACATTCATCCTCGGGTAGAGTTTTCTTCTCCGGTTTTAGAAAAAAGAATTTATATGAACTTTATTTGGATGATTTACCCTCTGAATCTTGTTTTGTATCCATTGATAAAGATAAATGGATTTGGCACAAAAGAGTTGGTCACACAAGCTTAAAAACTATTTCTAATTTATCAAAATTAGAATTAGTTAAAGGTCTTCCAAAAATCAATTTTGAGAAAGACAAAGTTTGTGAAGCTTGTGTTAAAGGAAAACAAGTTAAAAGTAGCTTCCACTCAAAAAATATTGTTTCAACAAAACATCCACTTGAACTTATTCATATTGACCTTTTTGGTCCCATAAAGACTCCAAGTCTTAGTGGCAAAAGATATGGCTTTGTTATTGTTGATGACTTCTCTCGTTTTACTTGGGTCTTATTTTTGAAACATAAAGATGAAGCCTTTGAGGCGTTTCACCATTTTTGCAAAAAGGTTCAAAACGAAAATGGTTCAAAAATTATTTCTGTGAGAAGTGACCATGGGGGTGAATTTGAAAATGAATCTTTTAAAAATCTTTGTAATGAAAATGGTATCTCTCACAACTTTTCTTGTCCAAGAACTCCCCAACAAAATGGGGTTGTTGAAAGGAAAAATAGAACCTTACAAGAAATGGCTAGAACCATTTTAAATGAAGCCAACATTGAAAAGTATTTTTGGGCTGAAGCCATTAACACTGCTTGTTATGTTTCTAATCGTGCATCCATTAGAAAAATTTTAAACAAAACTCCATACGAGCTATGGAAAGGGAGAAAACCAAATATTTCCTATTTTCATATTTTTGGGTGTTATTGCTACATTCTCAATAATAAAGAAAATTTGGGAAAGTTTGATCCAAAATCTGATAAAGGAATTTTTCTAGGATACTCCACAACGTCAAAAGGTTATAGAATATATAATCTTAGGACTCAAACTGTGGAGGAATCCATGCATGTTATTTTTGATGAGTTTGATGACTTGTGTTTAGAAAAAGTGGACAAAAATGAAGAAGATGAACCTTCATCCTCTCGGGTATCCGATCCTCATGATGAGGATGCGTCTGACCCAACCTCACAGCAACCTCCAAGAGGATGGAGAACTGTCACACATCATCCTCCAGATCTAATCATTGGGAATACTGAAGATGGTGTTAGAACCAGAAATTCTCTAAGAGAAAACACCACCAACATGGCCATGATATCACAAGTTGAACCCAAAACGATTGATCAAGCTATTGGTGATAAGTCATGGGTTGAAGCAATGATGGAAGAACTCTCACAATTTGAAAGAAACAAGGTATGGAATCTTGTACCCCATCCTCCGGATAAATCTATTATTGGGACTAAATGGATATTTAGAAACAAATTAAATGAGGATGGAGAAGTCATTAGAAATAAAGCAAGACTAGTGGCACAAGGGTACAATCAACAAGAAGGAATTGATTATGATGAAACGTTTGCACCCGTAGCAAGACTTGAAGCAATAAGAATCCTCTTAGCTTATGCTACTCATAAAGGTATAAAACTATTTCAAATGGATGTCAAAAGTGCCTTTTTGAATGGGTTCTTAAATGAAGAAGTGTATGTTCGTCAACCTCCTGGTTTTGAAGATTTGAAGAAGCCGAATCATGTGTTCAAACTCTCAAAAGCTCTTTACGGTTTAAAGCAAGCTCCTCGAGCTTGGTATGAGAGGTTAAGCTCTTTTCTAAAAGAGAATGGATTTATTAGGGGTCAAATTGATACAACTCTTTTCAAGAAGACTCATGAGAAAGATTTATTGATTGTTCAAATTTATGTCGATGACATAATATTTGGATCAACAAATGAAGTAATGTGCAAAGATTTCTCCAATCTCATGCAAAGTGAGTTTGAGATGAGTATGATGGGAGAATTAAAATTCTTCCTTGGTTTGCAAATCAAACAAAGAGATGATGGCATCTTCATATCTCAAGAAAAATACACCAAGGATCTACTCAACAAATACAAAATGAGTTCAGCCAAAAGTATGGGAACCCCTATGCATCCTTCCTCCATACTTCACAAAGATGATGAAGGAACTCCAATATCTGAAAAAGAGTATAGAGGGATGATTGGATCCTTGCTATATTTAACTGCAAGTAGACCGGACATAGTCTTTGCTGTCGGTCTTTGTGCAAGATTTCAATCTTCTCCTAAAGAATCTCATCTTACTGCAGTAAAAAGAATTTTTAGATATCTTGTGGGCACTATTAATCTGGGAATTTGGTACAAAAAATGTTCAAATCTTGATCTCACTGCTTATTGTGATGCCGATTATGCTGGAGACAAAGTTGAAAGGAAGAGCACAAGCGGAGCTTGCCAACTTCTGGGTAAATCCCTAATAAGTTGGTCATGCAAAAAACAAAGTACTATTGCTCTTTCAACTACAGAGGCTGAATATGTATCAGCGGCTCAATGTTGCTCACAACTTCTATGGATAAAGAATCAACTAGAAGATTACTCTTTAAGGTACACAAAAATTCCCATCCTCTGTGATAATACAAGTGTCATTAATCTTTCTAAAAATCTCATTCAACATTCAAGATCCAAGCATATTGAAATTAAACATCATTTTATAAGAGATCATGTTCAAAAGGGTGATATTGAATTAATTTTCATTGACACTGAAAATCAATTAGCTGATATTTTTACCAAACCTCTCCAAGAGGATCGGTTTAAATTCATCTTAGAAGAACTCTCCATCATAAATTTTCCCAAAGTTGATTAAATAAATTCTGCTATTTTTTATTTATTTAATGTTATTTTTTATAATTTTTTTTGTTATTTTTAATGTTATTTTTGGCTTTTATTATTTTAATGTTGTGTGGCAAATATATGGCAAATCTGATCCCTAAAAATAAAGTCAAAAATTTAGATAGGAAGATTTAAGTACTTTTAGGTGAAACTTCCCTTGACAAATCAGTCAAGGACATGCGTTTGCCTTTTTTATTCATTGGTCAATTTGATGGCACTTGGTGGATACTTCCCATTCTTCCTTGCGCAGACTGCATTAAATGCAGTTCATCATGACTAATTTTTTTTCATGCCTCATCAAACGGTTCACGTTTTCCCTCTCTCTCTCACCCACGTTTCTGATTTTCTCTCTCTCTCTCTCCATCAAATCAATCAATCCGTTTTCTTTCTCCCACACGCGTTTTCTCTCTCTCAGTAAATGTTTCTCTCTCCGTCTTTAATTTCCTTCTCTTTCCATTCAAATTCCTTCTCTCTCTCCACTTTAATTATCTCTACGTTTTTTAACACACTCTCTCTCCGCAATCAATTCTCTTTCTCTCTCTTCCATACAGTTCCCTCCCAAAGTCATCAGTTTTCATTTTTTTTCTTTCTCTTCACCATTCGTGTCCGTTTTCTTCCTCCCAACAACAATGGCACGAATCAAAACCACTGCCAAGCGAAAAATGTCTCATTTCGATCCAAAAACTGACTCAGACAACTACTCAAGTCCTGAATCCACAAGACAAGGTTTAAAACAAAAGTCAGTATCTCCTCCTAGGGCACCTCCTAAACCGTCCTCTCAAAAGGCCAAAAAACCTTCATCGTCAAAACCCACTGCCTCCTCCATCAGACGATCTTCAAGAGTTCAATCTGGGGCTGTCCTTTCAAATAAGAAGGTTACTCAGGACTCAACTGTGCATGAGATTGATTCAGACGATTCCAAAGGTCATGCCTCTGCCAAATCGGTTCCTAAATCTTCCTCCAAACCGTCCACTCCAAAACGGCAGAAAACCAAATCATCTGAACCAAGTAAACCGACTCCAAAGAAGTCTCATTCATCGAAACCGATTCCTGTCCCTCTCTTTAACTCCACATAATTGGAGTTGAATTACACTTCAAAATGGTTTAACAAATATGTGGTTCATGGCAAGCACATTGACTTAATCAATCTGAAAAATGGGGGCTTTAATGTTGTAGAAGTTTTTGACAAATTAGAATGGACTTCCTTTTTTAGAGTGAATGAACCACAATACCCAAGACTGGTAAAGGCATTTTATGCTGCATGCAATGGCTGTAAAGGCAGCCCTGGGTTCAGTTTTGTACTTAAGGGTGTACACTTGGACGTAAACCCCACTTCACTGTGCAAAATTCTTGATATACAAGATGCTGGAGCCCACTGTTTTGCTGAAACTTGGTATATCCAGTATATGGTTACTCGAACCTCAGTTCTTCAAGATATCCTAATAGATCCTCGGAAGCCTCTTGTTGAATGTGTCTGATATATCACAACATCTGTGTTCACTCGATAGTGCCTCAAGCTGGGAGTTATGAAAAGGTAACCGAACTTGATATTTTGATCATTCATCATCTGTTGACCGGAACACCCCTTCATTTGGGAAACATTATTTTTAGATACATGTTGAATGCTGCAATTGTGGGTCGATCAGCTCCCTATGGGATGATCTTGACCAAAATCTTTAAATACTTTAAAGTACCCCTTGATGATGAAGAAAGTATTCAGTGCAATAACTTTTTCTCTATGAAAAATATCAAACAAATGCGCATTGATCTGCCTGAACAAACCCCCACCTCAAGGAAGAAGAAAACTGCCTCAAAGAAGCATAAGTCTGCATCTCCACTATCTCATTCTCGCACACCTTCATTCAACTCCGCTAGCTCAACACTTCCTCCATCTCCACAA
>NC_021167.2:28179486-28180460 GCF_000331145.2 Cicer arietinum
ATACAAGATGCTGGAGCCCACTGTTTTGCTGAAACTTGGTATATGCAGTACATGGTCACTCGAACTTCTGTTCTTCAAAATATCCTGATAAATCCTCGTAAACCTCTTGTAGCCTCAAACCTTCCTCCTATGTGTCGGATATATCCCAACATCTGTGTTCACTCGATAGTGCCTCGAGCTGGGAGTTATGAAAAGGTAACCGAACTTGATATTTTGATCATTCATCATCTGTTGACCGGAACACCCCTTCATTTGGGAAACATTATTTTTAGATACATGTTGAATGCTGCAATTGTGGGTCGATCAGCTCCCTATGGGATGATCTTGACCAAAATCTTTAAATACTTTAAAGTACCCCTTGATGATGAAGAAAGTATTCAGTGCAACAATTTTTTCTCTATGAAAAATATCAAACAAATGCGCATTGATCTGCCTGAACAAACCCCCACCTCAAGGAAGAAGAAAACTGCCTCAAAGAAGCATAAGTCTGCCTCTCCACTATCTCATTCTCGCACACCCTCATTCAACTCCGCTAAGCCCTCGTAAGAACATACCATCTCAGGTAAGCCTGAACTCTTCTCCTATCTCTCCAAATGTTGCTCAATCTAATTCTGATCCGGATTTACAAGAAAAATCCAAATCTCCTTTGGCTCCACCTTTTGAAAATTTATCTCAAGATAAGGCTAAAAGTTCAAAATCCAAAAGAGCGCGTAAGGATTCAACCACCAGCATGAAATCGGCAGGAACTGAGAACAAAAGGTTTTTAAAGCTTCTAAAGACCATTAGGAAAGACCAAAAAAAGTTGTTGGTTACTTTTTCTCACTTTAAAAACACTATCACTCAGTGTGGACTCGTTCTGGAATGGGTTACCAAACACTTGGGTTCATCAGCTGCTGCCCATGATCAACCTCCTGTGCTACCGGCCCAGTTCTCTTTTGCCCCCGACTCTACATCTTCATCATCTGAAGATTCAT
>NC_021167.2:28180480-28181097 GCF_000331145.2 Cicer arietinum
ACTTTTTGATGTTGACTTAATTCAGGGGGAGTCAGATTATGAATTATATTTTGTCTTATGTTTAAACTCATATTATGTTTTGCTGACTGTTGTTATGGTTGTTTAGACTCAAATTATGTTTGTTGGATGTTATGGCTGAATTCATGAACCTATGGTATTGTGCTTAAGTTGCTGGAATTTTTTTTTAGGTGTTTTATGAATGATCTATTTACCTCAATATTGCATAATTTCAAAAATTTGCTTTTACTTGAATGTTAAAAGGGAAATTTTTCAAAATTATCACTTGTATGATTGAGGGGGAGTTTAATTATTTCATTCTTACATAAAACAAAAATCATAATCTAAAGAATTTTGTCATCATCAAAAAGGGGGAGATTGTTGAGACAAAATCTCTAAATTTTGGTTTTAATGATAACAAAATTAATTAAAGATTATGATTATGCTTAATGACTAATCTGTGCTTTTGAGTGTATTTATATAAGTAAACAGGTTATCATTCATTAAGGAAAAAGAAGAAAATTATGAGTTAAATGCTAAGTATGAAAGTGCCGAGGATGGCCTCACGAGCTGGTGAAAGTGCAGTTCTGCATCCTCGCTGATTTTAAATTCATCAAACA
>NC_021167.2:28181487-28182948 GCF_000331145.2 Cicer arietinum
AGTACCTCGTACTTGAACATGGAATGCATATTTTCAAATGAGCTGAATGGCATTTTCGTAAATATGAAGAAAAACCTTGGCATTTCTCAAATGAATTTTCCAACGGTCATAAAAGGCTTGGCTTATGAAATGAACATTACAAGACCTCTATAAATTGCAGCAAGCTGATCTTCATCAAAAACACAACACATTGCATTAAAAAAGATCATAGATCTTAAAACTTTCAAGAAGCAACACATTATATCCTCATACTTTCTACATATCCTACATTAGATCTTTGTTAATCTTTTGAGAAAGTATTTAGAATCAATCACTATTTTATCACACTGTAATTTCCACGCGAGGTACACTTGGAAACATTTGAAATCTGATTGTAAGCTTGTTGAAGCTTGAGAATACACAAGTTGTAATCATCCTCGGTCAGAGGTTGATCTGTTTGAACATTAGTGAAATCTCACAAGGGTGTAAGGACTGGAAGTAGCCATCTTTGGGTGAACCAGTATAAAAACAGTGTGTGTCAATCTTATATTGCTTATTAACTCTTTAACTCGTTTTGAATTTGAAAGTTTTGAAAACCCATCCTCGGGCTTGCCATCCTCAGCAAGAGGATAGTTTTTAAAATACTTGAAAACTATTTTTAAAACAGTAAAATCCCTATTCAACCCCCCTTCTAGTGATATTTAGCTACATCAGATTCTAACAACTTTCTGGTGTATATGGAATAATCGGATACCATTTCATATTGAATCTGCAAAATGATACATAAACACGTTCCGAAATGTTGACATCAATTACTACTTTGGTAGATATGTTCACACGAATTAGGTAAATTTATTTCAATATGTCATTGTTATTTTATTTTATTTATAAAAAAAAGATTACTATTTTGTTATATTAATTTTTTTATTGTTTATGTTTCTAAATTTTGTCTCACAAAAATTGTACATCTCTTAAGATTTTTTCTGAACAGTGTTGCCACATGAGTTATATTGAAGAGAAAAATAATAATTTATTTAAGTAAATATAAAATTTAGGCTAAATACAATTCATTACATCTATCACACAGTTTTTAGTTTTTATTAGAAGTAACGATTTTTCAAACTTCAAACACTGTTCTAACAAATCTATTACATCACGATTTGACGAGTTGATAGTTATGTGAAAGTGTATAATGATTTTTCAAAAGCTATTATTTTAAATGAATCCATTTTAATTTTACTAATATACTATACATTTTACATTCTAAATTTATTATTAAATATCATGCAAATTCAAAATAATTCAAAGGATTCATGAAAGATTAATGAAGACTAATATGCAAATTCAAAGATAAAAAATAATCATAGTTTTTATGTGTATTGTAAATTTTTTGTCATAGGAATATTATTTTTCTTTAGTATTTTATGAGTAGTACCGGAATGAAAAATATTTTGTCACTTGATACATCAAGATTTATATGAA
>NC_021167.2:28183076-28223912 GCF_000331145.2 Cicer arietinum
TATTACATCACGATTTGACGAGTTGATAGTTACGTGAAAGTGTATAATGATTTTTCAAAAGCTATTATTTTAAATGAATCCATTTTAATTTTACTAATATACTATACATTTTACATTCTAAATTTATTATTAAATATCATGCAAATTCAAAATAATTCAAAGGATTCATGAAAGATTAATGAAGACTAATATGCAAATTCAAAGATAAAAAATAATCATAGTTTTTATGTGTATTGTAAATTTTTTGTCATAGGAATATTATTTTTCTTTAGTATTTTATGAGTAGTACCGGAATGAAAAATATTTTGTCACTTGATACATCAAGATTTATATGAACTTTTAAATGTCATGTATTTCATATAAATAACATACTATGTTGAATAATAAAAATAAAAATTCATTATTAAGTTACTTACTTACTCATCTTTACATTTACTAATTTACTTAATTTATATATGTCATGTCCATTATTTTAAAAATTCTTAATTCATCTAATCTAATTATTTAATTTTTTAATAATTATTGTTTTTATTTGTTCCAAATTAAGAGTATTGTTTTATAATAAGTTTTTTTGGAAAGAAAAAAAATATTTTTTGGAGAATTCAAAAATAAGATTAAAGAGTGACGTTGGAGTCATGTTTTTCATCAATAATATTGACCGTGTAAAAAAGTAGTTTTTAAATTAGATTATGATTAAATTTTTTTACTGTAAATTATTTTAATGTCAATAAAATTTATGAGAATTCATATATATATATATATATATAAATTAATATAACAATTTATTTATTAAGATAGTTTCCGTGCTAAGCAGGGATTCCACATTAGTTTGTGTAAATTTTTGATTAATAAATGATATCCAAAGATAATTAGTTAGATACACTCTTCTATCTATACCCAAAAAGAGGGTTCGGTGATGTTACAACTTTGATTTAACTAAAGAGATAAACACAGTTATGCATCCGTATATTCTGCCTCTCTGCGTTGTTCAGACAAGTTGTCATGTCAATTGTTTCTAAGTGAAAAAAAAAATTAATTAATAGATTGAATAATTAATAGACAAGGTACATTTAGATTGGGATTCAAATGTATATTTATAAATTATATATTTTATCAAATTAATTGATAAATAGTATAATGAATACTTTTATCAAATTATAATGTATACTCGTATAATAAATAGTATATTTTATCAGATGTATACTTGTAAATTGATATATTTTATCAAATGTTTTTGAAAAATTATAAATATACCCAAGTATAATTAGTTAGATACAGTCTACTATCTATACTAACCTAAAATTCTAAAAATAAAATACACTGGTTGATTGTAATCACCTGTTTATAATTTACAATAATTTTCCAAAAGAATCATAAAATATACACTATTTTAGTTTTAGTTAAATTGCACGAAATATTTAATTTTGTTTTTGAAGAATTAAAAAAAATAAAAACTCCTAATATGTACAGTGGTGGTGGTGGCCCACTAGCTATCTTGAGCAAAGAGGAGCATACAAAACACTACTAAGTGCGGCGTCAATGTTTCTTCTTCTTCTTTTTCTTTTTAACAGTGGAAGTTTGAATCTCAAAATTATAATTATATAGGAAAAAAGAAGAAGGAAGATGCTAGGATTAGGGTGCTTAAACCTTAATCGATTATCTCATTTTCATTCTCCACCTTCTCTCCAACCATCACGTTCTGGTCAGCTTTCTCTCTCTCGCTCTCAATTCACTAAAACGACGTAGTTTTCGTTTTGAATGATGTTGTTATTGTGTAGACAGATTTACTCAAAGTTGCTTCTAGAAGATTCGCTTTAGCAGTTACCAAAACTCAATCACCACTAACTAAGACTCAATCTCCTCCCACTTTATCCATTGTAAGATTCGCCGTGACAAAAATTCATTTTGTGAAATTGAGTTTAGTTAAAAATGAGTTCAATATAAAATGATTTTTATATTTGGTTATATTGACTTAAAATTATTAAGTTGGACGGTAAAATCTCAATTCTACTATGTCAAAATTAATTTTACACCTCCAAAAGTGGAATGAAACATGCACGTAGCCCATGTTTAGTTCCACTTTTGGAGGAAGCAAAATTGATTTTAGAGGTCTAGAATTGATTTTTGACATGTTTGGTTGTTCTACGGTAGAATTGATTCGGACAATTTGGACTTGCACAGCTAGAATTTGTTGCTTTTGCCTCTAGAATTGATTCATACTTGCAGGCTATAATTGTTGTTTTTGCCTCTAGAATTGATTTTTAGACTTCAATTTATCATTTTTCACTTTCACATAAATGTATCCAAACATAAATTACTTTATATTCAACTCACTGTTAATCTAAATCAAATTTACATAATCAATTCATTCAAAATTATTTTTTATCGCAGCAGAACCAAACATGCAATTAATTTTTTTTTTTGTTGTTGTAATGATATAAGATAGTGATGTTGGTTTATGTGTTTTGAATTTGGATATAGGATATTGATAATCCTGCTAGTGTGAAAAGACAGTTAGCTCAGCTGTTTGATGTTTCTTTAAAGGCAACTGTGCCCAATGAGGAAAATGTTGTGCCCTTAGTTGATGTTTGCACCGCCAAAACCGGCGGTGTAAAATTTGGTGATTATCAATGGTTAGTTCAGTTTTTTTTGTCCTTGCTACAATTATGTTGTATTATGTTATATGAATTTTAAGCTTTTGCGTTTATATACCTGCATTATGGAACTCTTGGTTTTTTGGATAAGCAAAAGTAGTTGCATTGTGCTTTGGCAAATGGGTACTTGTGGAAAGTAAAGAGTTATTTAATTGGTGCAGTAATAATGCAATGGGTATATGGTCGAAGATAAAAGGGAAGGAGACTGGATTTAGAGGTCCTCCTTCTATTGGACAGGTATAATTGGACCATTTTTCTTTTTTAACTCCCACCACCTGTATGTATTCTAGTCTTGAATTTTTTAGCTAATGAGTTTAATTGCAATGTACTGACAATGTAAAACAAGGTTTACACAAGTTCTAATCATAGCTTACCATCTTACTATAATATAAGTAGATTTTAAGAAGTGATGTTATGATGTTGTAAATATGATAGGCGGCCATTTGTGTAAAGTTTGTTTAGAGTGTTTTTATGTAGTCATTAAACTTTTTAGTTAATTGTTGATTTGAAATTAGGTTTTGATTTGTTGTTGTCAAATGGTAATTTGTGTTTTATATTCGTGTAGGCTATCATTAACAATCTTCCTCCATCTGAAATGATAGATTCGTGCTCTTTGGCTGGTCCGGGATTTGTTAATGTTGTCTTGTCAAAGAATTGGATAGCACAGGTGATTGCATTTTCTATCTTATAATTTTACATTAGAAATAGTATGTATCAAGTGCCTGTGACTTATACTTGAGGTGCTAGCTCAATAGTAAGAGTTTAGCCTTGTAATTTCAAGGTACTAAGTTCAAATTCCCTCAGGAAGAGTTGTAAAAAGGCCATTATTGTTACTTTGATTAATAAAAAAAGTGTATGTGTCTTCATTTGTTTTTGCAAGAGGAGGAGGTTGGTATTTAAGTCATCGTGTCCAGTGATTGGAAGGGTGTTATACTAGAATGTAATGGTTTATACTATGTTAACAATTTTGATTATTTAGCTTATTCAAGCCATATGTTAGTACTTAATGAAGAAAAAAAATCCTCCTGCAGGGCATACAAAAGATGCTAATTGATGGTATTGATACATGGGCGCCTCGACTTCCGATCAGGAGGGCCATGGTTGATTTTTCCTCACCTAATATAGCAAAGGAAATGCATGTTGGTCACCTTAGATCTACCATAATTGGGGACACATTAGCTCGCATGTTTGAATTTTCACGTGTGGAACTCGTTACCCGCCGAAATCATGTTGGTGACTGGGGAACGCAGGTAGATTTAATTTCTTAAGTTCTTCTATTTTTGTGTTGCGAGTTTGAATTCAGTGCATGTTTAATCTGGGGATAAACGATTTATGCTATTTCTCGTGACTAGATCTTTGCTATACACTGTAAAAGCTAGGCTTATTCATATACCTCACGACTGTGGCTGATTCATTTTTGCATTTGCAACAATCAGTTAACTTGACACTTTGTGTGTTAGCATTACTTACTTAAGACTTGCTTGAGAACTAAATATGTTGGGGTAGTGGCTGATGTAAATTGAGTTTCTAACTGTTGTTTTCTTGATCAAGGACATGCATTACATTCCTCCCGATTAAATATAGGCATAGTGTGTGTTATTCTTCTTTGATTTGTAATCTTATACAGTTGATGTCCTAAGACAGTGCTCTCTCCCCCTTAAATAAAATATTTTAGATATCAAAATGATCAATTAATACAATTAGTCACTAAATTAGTAACGGCCATTGATTTTTTGCTGGGATTCTAATCACATATATGCTGGAATTCTAAAACATTTATAGTAAAGTTCTCATTTTGGTATCGGTACCATTGTTTTGCAGTTTGGGATGCTGATTGCATACCTCTTTGAAAAATTTCCAGACCAAGATGTTAGTGAAGCAGCCGTTGGAGATCTTCAGGTGAGAAATTACATTGAACTTTATTCTAGTTAATCTTACTCAGGATTTTAATCATATAATATTTTATTGTCATTTTTTTGGGTTAGATATGAAAAAACATAGTTTTTAGTTCATTTTGCCACGTGCTCATTCTAATTCTAAATCTAATTTAGATATGAAAAAACATACTCCCTCCGTCTCACAATGAGTGTCTTTAAGGTTTTTGCATACATATTAAGAAATGCAATAACTAGAAAAAAGAGAAAAGTCATTTTACCAAACTTTCCATCTTAACTATTGGTGGGTTTTTCACTATTATCAATGTAAAGTATACTAACGTTTTGGAAGTTGTGTATATAGTAATCATTGAAGGGTAGTATAGGAAAAAAATGATTAAAGTTGCATTGAAAATTGTGAATGACATTAATTTTGAGACAAATTTTATTTGCTAACTAAAATGACACTCATTGTGAGATGGAGGGAGTAGTTTTTAGTTCATTTTGCCACATGCTCATTCTAATTCTATTCATTTCAAAGGGGAAGTAAAAACTGTGATTCCAAGCTATCCAGAAATTAATGTGCTATAAAACCATTAAGCCTAGGTAGGAAATATAAGCTGCTATCAGATGAGGAATGGCATAAAAACAATTGGTTTTCTATGCATGTAAGGCTGGAAATAGTTATTTTTTGTTTTGTTTGTATTATGTACCTTGCCACCTCCCCCTTTTCACTGTAAAAGTGAATACTGAAACTCATGTGAGTTGGTGCATTTTTAGGCATTCTATAAGGCATCAAAAGTGAGGTTTGATAATGATCCGGCATTTAAGTTGAGGGCACAACAGTCCGTGGTCCTGCTCCAGGTAAACGATATCCTGAGTTTACCCTCTACTTGTGAGATATTAGGGAACTTAATTTTGACTTATATTTATGCATTAATTTTCATCTCAGAGTGGGGATATCAGGTATCGCAAGGCATGGCAACAAATTTGTGATGTTAGTAGGGCTGAATTCGAAAAGGTCTATCAACGCCTTGGAGTTCAATTGGAGGAAATGGTATGGATTCTAGTTTTATATTTTTTCTAATCTGTGAATTTTATCCATGATGTCTATGTTTTGTACATTCCAGGAGGAATTTTTGAGCTGTTTTTCTCCATGCATTTTCAGACCATTATGAATTATGATTCTATACATGTTTAATACTAGTTGGGCTTGCTAGAAATTCTTGCAGTTGCCGTGCTTATAAATTCATCATGTGGCTTAGATTTTCTCATTTAACCTGACCTACTATATTCTGTCTAATTAATTTGTGTCTTTTTCCTTGTTCTGTTATGACCTATAGTATGATTGGTCTCCTTAAATTATATGAAACCCGATTCCACTGATGCTGATGCTTTACATTATTTTCTTTTAGCAGGACCACGGACCACGGACTCCAACCGTGGTCCTGCTAAAAGGCGTTGAATTATTTGCTTTTAGTGGGGATATCCGTGGTCCACTGATGCTGATGCTTTACATTATTTGCTTTACATGATGCTGATGCTTTACATAAAAGGACACTGTTCATTTACTGACTGTCATTAATATCATGATGTGCATTCTGTGCAGCACTAAATTTATTGAATATATTGAATGTATGTTGAAATAATTACATAAGTTTTTACTTCAATCAGTGATTTTGACTTTTTTACTGAACGATGATATATTCGATCACAGGGAGAGAGCTTCTATAATCCATATATCCCCGGCGTTATTGAGAAGCTGGATAAGTTAGGAATGATTGAAGATAGTGATGGTGCTCGTGTGATTTTTGTTGAGGGTGTAAATATACCACTTATTGCTGTGAAAAGAGATGGTGGCTACAACTATTTTACAACTGATCTAGCATCACTTTGGTTAGTTTTACTCTTCATGTTTTTTTCTGCATATTTTGTGAAAATCCTGTTTGAGTAATCAAACTTTGTAATTAATTATTATGCCACTTTTTTCTATCTTGGATGTCTACATATTCTTCCTTTCTTGTAAACTTTTTATATATCTTTGTTCTATTTTGTCTGCATAATAATCTAAGAATGGAACATGAAATATATTGACTTGGGAAAATAAACTGTTTTGTTTACCTGAGCTATTTGAATCATGTAGGTATCGTCTAAATAAAGAAAAACTTGAGTGGATTGTATATGTTACAGATATTGGGCAACAGCAACACTTTGATATGCTATTTAAGGTATATCTCAAGTGATGATTTTCATGGTATATTATGGTTACTGCATTATATTGTTGTCAGTCTTTCTACTTGCTTTTGGCAGTAGCGAATTGTCCTTGTTATTAACTTGTCTGGGTTTTGCTGATATCACCCTTAAATGCTTTTATTGGTTTGGTCATTTCATTTTCTTTGTAATTTTTTGAAAGAGAATAGTCATGACCAGTGCTACTGCTAATAGTTCAATGAGTTAAAATGGAATAATTCCCCTTTGATTTTCCTTTCAGGCCTTTAGGCGTGCAGGTTGGCTGCCACGTGATGAGAATGCGTATCCAAAATGTACGCATATAGGTTTTGGTCTTGTCCTTGGGGAAGATGGAAAACGATTTCGAAGTCGGAGTAGTGAGGTTGTTCGGTTGGTTGATTTGCTTGATGAAGCTAAAAGGCGTTGTAAAACTGCCCTTCTTGAACGTGGTAAAGTACAAGTTGTTTAGTATGATTTTTACTTCCTTATCTGTGTAAAGGCATCCATGACATGAAATTTCTGCTCGACCAAGATCTATGAATGATTGTGCCTATTTTATTTTCATTTGGGGAGGTTCTAGTGTCTAGACACCAGAAAGCTAACCTTCTATATTCTATGTTCTTCTAGTTACAACTAATGATTGGTCTGAGGAGGAGATTGAGAAAACATCAGAGGCTATTGGTTACGGGGCTGTTAAGTAAGCTTCTTTAACTTTAAGCATTTTTCATTTTCCTGCTTTAAAGCAAAATCAACATTCTGTTCAGCAATGCTAAGTTGTAATTAGCTTCTTTGGGGGCATGTTTCCTTTTGTTGATGTTGAGACAGATGGATTGGCAAACATATTCCCTTTAGCAGAATTTTTAAAATTGTTACATACGCGGTGCTTTAAATCCTGAGTTAATGCTGTTAATCCTGTTAATGTATCCTAATTTTGACTTGGATGTTTCTACTGCATGCATTAATCGATAAGAAGAATAATTCACAACAAAAATGAAGTATATGAGCTTAATCTCAGCTTACTCGGGTGTTACCCTTTTGTGAATTTTCCAACTAATTGCCCTACTTACTGGGTGTTGTAATTCTGTTCCACAGTTATGAAGATTGGTTTAGGAACTTATGGTTCTACTTCTGCATATGGTTTTGCTTGACTTAACGAATCTTTACAAATGTGTCACCTGTAATTTGCTCCTGTGATGGAAATTCTGAATGATTCGTAGGCTTATAGTTCCTTATGTTCGTTCTCTTGACTTGTGTTTGCACTTTGCAGGTATGCTGACTTGAAGATCAACAGATTAACGAATTACACCTTCAACTTTGATCAGATGCTTAATGATAAGGTGCATTCACTGCATGCAAATTTGAGTTAGCTTGTGAACGTACCATAAAGAAGCCAATAGATTTAGTAGCTGTTTTCTTAGCCAAGGAAATTAAGGGAAAGATGGATGGAGCAAAGCTCCTTACAAGATGATAACAGAAAAGAAAAATGTAGGATCTGAAGTTATTTATGTCTCACCTTCCTAATCTGTTGTGCAACAGGGGAATACTGCTGTTTATTTGCTCTACGCACATGCTAGGATTTGTTCCATTATCAGGAAATCTGGTAAAGACATCGAAGAAGTAAAGAGAGTAAGTTTATTTCTCTTCCTGAGACGATGACCTGTTAGTTTATTGTATATCTATCATAAATTGATTTATTTGTTTTTGTATCATATTCTTAATTTTACAATATAAGATACAAGACTTGTACCTACCTAGTTTAGATCCTGCCATGGTTGATTCAATACGAGTCAATTCAGCACTCATCTATTACAATTGGGATATGGCTCAATATTCCGTGTGCGTGCATTTATATATAGTTATGGTCAGATGAAATCAACTTGTGCACATTTCTTACTGTGTATTTAATGTTCCTGCCATCTTGTTGTGACAGAACGGGTTCATAGTTTTGGATCATGAAGATGAGCGTTTATTGGGGATTCATCTGCTACAATTTCCTGAGGTAGGACATGTGAATAGTTTATGTTGTTTTTTAACTTTAGACCTTTGCATAAACTTTGTTACCAGGGTTCCATTTTCTTTAAACAGAAGAGTTAAGATATCATGATTTATGCGGCTGGATATTATTTTATAATTCAGAAGACTTATTATTTGTGTATTGTTTTATTTTTCAGGTTTTTGAGGAGGCATGCACCAATTTATTGCCTAGTGTGTTGTGTGAATACCTCTATAACTTGGCTGAAATCTTTACAAAAAAGTTTTATTCTAATTGTCAGGTATACTTTTGAAGCCATCATCTAATATATTCAAATTTCTATGGCTTTTCTGTTTATATTCTTTTTCAAATTTCAAATTTCTATTCATAAAGTTGTCAAGTAGATTATTTGTTGCCTTTACAAAAAAAAGTAGAATATTTGTTGTATTTACTGTGCCACATGTTAAAGATACGAAACTACTATACTTCATATTGGTCATTGTTTTGTCAAATGTCAAGTTTATTAAATCTCTTTTCTTCCATGAAATTTTCTCAAATTTTATTTGGAATGTCATACACAATCTAGATTCCTGTTTGGTATGCGGTCGAAGTATGATGTTTAGATTCAAATTCTTTTCCTTTTACAGGTTGTAGGATCACCTGAGGAAACTAGTAGACTTTTGCTATGTGAAGCAACACTTATTGTGATGAGAAAGTGCTTTTATCTTCTTGGAATTGAACCTGTTTACAAGTTATAACCCATCTCAAGGAGTTCAAATAAAAAGAATTTCATAGGATTTTTTTTTATTTAAAAAACGTACAAAATGAAAATTGTTCTGGCAAATTATACCCCCCTCTCTTTCATGTTTTGTTTATTGTACTTGTAGGAGGTGAAAGAGGAAAAGTTGTAATTTTTTTTATAGCAATGTAAGGCTCAAATTTATTTATTTGCTTATAAGAGCTATCTATATATTCCGTTAAACTTGTGTTCCAAGTGAAATGACAAGAATTGGACATTATGTGGATTCTAATTAATGGACTAAGCAAAAATACAAAAATCACTTGCACTTGCAATCTTAAAAATAGAAAGACATTTTAGTTCTTAAAAGTTGTTTGGTTTATGTTGAAGCTTTGAGCAGGTGAACTTCGATTAATGTTTGTCTGTTTTTCAATTTTGAGATTAATGTTTTAAACGTTTTTAGTAAATAATAACATTAATCTTGATGTTAAATAATAACATGAGAGAATAATAAATTTTAATATAAAAATTACCTTTAAACTCAACCTAATTTTTTTGACTAAATTAAAATCTCCATAATCAATTTTACCTGAGAATCAAATGTGATTGTTCTAAACTTGTAACCAAACATATATGGCTTGACTTTAAGTAAGCCGAAGGTGTGAGATAAAATAAAATCTAGACCCTTGAAGTTAAAGCTATATCTAATTAGTTAGATTTCAAAAGTTCTTGTGTACAACAATGGAAGGCCTAGACCCTTGTAGGAAACTATTTCTCTTATCTAATACAGATGAAAAAGGTCTTCTTAAAGCCTTTTTTGATATTGTAGCCTTTGGACTATACCATATTCTATTGCTATCCAAACCTCCCCCATAACTTCTACATGATTTCATTCTCTTATTGCAAGGTATGCTTTTCTTTGGAAGATCTTCAATATTTTCAACCTCAGCTAAAGATGTGAAAGATTGAGTCTTCCCTTCATAAAACATAGACAAACCTCTCCTGCACAGGTCATGAGAAAAAATAATCAGAAAACATATAAGAAAAAATATAAACAAAAATAGTCAAAAGATATTAATGTATTCAATTTAATTTTTACTTATTATTTCGTAAAAATAACTTATTAGTTTGGAATCAATTTTCAAGAGCCTTGTTATAACAACTTTATATTGCTTTTGCATCTCAATATTATTTTAAAAACTATCATATAATTTCTATGAAAATATCTTTAAGTTTATAAGTTGTTTTCATAAAAAATAAAAAATAAAAAATAAAAAACTATAGCAAATAGATAATGTTGATCAAATTTTTGAAAAAAATTTTAGAAATGTAGGATGAAATTGCATACTTTATAGGGAGATTATTCATGAGCTCAGATAAGTCACATAAAGATCCATTTGAATGTGATGATGATGAAGATGTTCCAAATGAATCAGCATCATCTATCAACTCTGATGAACAAGAGCTTATTGAATCTTCTGAAAATGTTCCAATGGATGATATTGAATTACTCTTATTATCCTTAACCATCCACTTTATGTTTTTTGTTCCATCACCACCCATTATTCCTTTAACATTCATTTCTAGAGATATTTTTTTTGGAACAAAATGTCTAGAAATGTTTTTTGTATTAAGAAGAAGAAAAAAACAAAAAAGGGTATGAAATATGAATGATATTGAAGATCTCACTTTTCTCTAGATATATATATAACAAATTGAACAAGCATTCAATAATTTGTAGGTATGAAACGTTTATATATAGATCCGTTATGTTTTTCAATTTACAAAAAATATTTGGGAGGTTTATATAAAGATAATTGTATAACATTGACCAATCAATTTTATTCTTTTTAGTATAGTTTACTTAAATTGTTATAAAAACATGTGTCACAATCAGATAATGTGATATATGGTGCAAAATGCATGAGACAACTAGGATAGAGGATAAGATCTAAAATTGAAGACATGTATATCCATGTAATGAGTCACCGTCCTTAATTAATTAACTAATTTTTAATTTTGTTTGGGTGAAGCTAAGGTCCACATCTAACCAACTTTGTTTCATAAAGTCATGACATATAGATAGGTATATACATTCTCATCTTTTAATGCACCATTATCTCCATTGGTAAATAAACAAGAAATTTTTTTATTTAGTAAAACAAAAAAAAGGGAAATTCTTTCATAACTATGAGAAAATGATGGTTCATAAATAAATATAAATTTAAATTATTTACAAAATAAATAAATATTTTTCTTTAATATATATTTAGAATATTATACAAATTTTCCCTTATAAAAATTTAAAATTTATAACAAATATAAATTTTAAATATTAAAATTTTAAAAAAAATTATATTTAACTCATCTTATATTAAATATTTGAATCATATTATCTACTATCATTGTTACTATTGTTTAAAGAAAAATCACTATATTTAAAGATCAATATTTAAAAAAATAATTGTTAATATAAAGAGATAAAAATTTAAATATAATATATTTATAAACACTAAAAACTAATTTTAATTTAAAAAAAAAAACTAATTTTAATTTTTAAAAAAAACTAATTTTATAATTTAGAGGAGTGTTAGAAAACAATCACTATTATCTATGTAGTTGCTATATATAAATCTGAAACGTATAAACAAAAGTAGGAAAATAATAAAGTAATTGGGAAATGGAAAAGTGTGGGGTTACTCTATCCATTAATGAGAATAAAAGTTATTTATTGACCGCTTCATGTAACCTTAGGTTCAACATTTAAATCTTTGCAAGAGGTAAGATTGTACAGTTGTGTTTGAGTTTATTTATTTTATTTTATTTAAATAAATTATATTAAATTTACATTATTTAATAATTTTATTATAGTTAAATAAATTTGAAGTATTTATAAAATTTTAGTTTTAATTTTTGTTGAAATGAAATATTTTAAAAATTTTCAATAAATTTTACAAATTTTGTTAAAATAAAATATTTTTTATTATAGTTAAATATTTATAAGAACGAAAAAATTTATTTAACTATTATTTTTTTCTCATATAAAAATTATTAGTTATAGAAAACAAATTAATTATATACATATTACAAAATTCATAATTGAATTGAAAATATATATCTTATAAATTATTTTTGTAAATTTTTACAAAAATTTAAAATTATTTTTATGCTATTAATATATATCAAAGTTATAATTTTATATTTACCACAATGATATACCTCAACAGTAGTTTTAATATACCTCAATGATATATTAAAATATTTTATATTTACATTAAAATTTATAGACTTTATCTACATAATTTAACACTTATCAATCGAGTTAGTATAATATGAGAGGTAAAAAGTTTAGATTTACATAAATATGTCATCACGAGTTTAATCTACATGTATATGTGAAAATTTAATATTTGACAACACAATTTATATTTTGAGGACCAAAGTTAATAATTAGTAGATGAGGATAAGGAAATTGATTTGGTTGAAGGAGGGGGCATTTCTCATGAGTCATGTTACACTCCCAATCCAACTTGTATTCTTTTTTTTTTTTTTTTTTCACATATTTTTTTAATTTTTTTTTACAAAATGATAATTTTCATAAAAAGAGATAAATAAAAAATAGACTAGAAGAATATGGAAGTGATTAATTTCTGAAAGTAAGTACAAGAAATTTACGAGTATTATTTTTTTAGAGACCAGAAGTAATAATTATTTTATTTTAGAATCAAAAAAAATATTTTTTTTAGTGACAAATGTCACAAATAAAGATACCGATATTCTTTTAAAGGATTAATATCTTTTAGTAAATATTTAATTAAAGATCAAACTCATAATCATATATTTAAAGATTCAGTTATGTATCAACTCTATTATACTATACTAGTGGATTAAAAACTAATTTGAGCATACTTAATAATTTATTTTATGTAACGTTTAATCTCTTTAACAATTTATTATCTCTTCTAATGTTAGTATATCGCAAAATCAAAGTAACTATTGATTAAGGGAAAAGGGATATGCAATAAATTCTAAATTAATTTTATATTGACATTCAATATAAATTTATTATTTTACATTTATTTTTATTTTTAAATTACCGTTACATGATAAAGATACTGAGTTATATCAGTGTAAAATTAATTTAAATCTATATAATGTGACAAAATATTATGATTTATGTCTATGTAAAACTGATTTAGACCTATTATGCATCTTGTTAATCTCATTCTTATCTATTGCTTCAATTTCAAAGACATGGAGTGTTTGCTTCAACATTCAATCACATCTTGTTCTCTTTTCTCTCACAAGCAAAGCAAAAGGATAACAAATACTACTCCTCACATCAATTATCCTACGCAACATAAATATAATTAAGGGTGTTTTAGTTAATTAAATTTAGGTTGTCCTTAAATTAAATGAAAAAAAAAATATCTATATCGTGTGACACATTTGAAATATATTTAGACCTCTAATCATTTTAGTTGGAAATACAGTTGGAAATTCAATCATTGATCGATGCATATGAAAAAATATATTCAGAGATATCAACCATTTGAATGAATCTCGACTTATTAACACATGTTAAAAAATATTCTAACAATTATACATTAAATAAACTTCACACATAGTTATAATTATATTTCACTTTAAATTTTGACATGGTGTAATCATGTTTAAAGAATATATTCCATTATGTGATAACATAGTGAAATATTACTGACATTGGCACCATATGGCTAAAAAATAAAATGAGCTTTATTCTAGTTAATCTTATTCAAGTGTTTAATCATATAACATGAGAGAAGAAGCTTGTACTTAACATTTTTTACAAATCAGTTTCAAGAAACTATAATGAAGTCAACAAGAATGGAAACAAGTATATTTTATATTTATAATTTCTTACATAGCATTAGTGAGAAGAAGAAATTTCACTCATAAATGTTATGACTGTCAAAGTACAAATTTTACACACTATATCATAAGAAATCATCTGGTAAAATTTATAGGAGGTTCCAAGCTACCTACTAAAATTCCAAGATCTAGATCTTTATCTTCAAACTTTTTTATGAAAGGATGATCCTGAAAATGCAATGCGATTGCGATTAGAAGAATCAGAAATTAGGAATTATGAAAATACTAATAATATTAACGATACTAATTATTAATATTGACAGTTGGAAAAAAAATATATGTTACTAACCAGAAGCTCTAAGGACGTTGATCTTTCACGAGGATCCTTTTTTATGCTGTAATTATACCAAGAAATAAACTTAGAAACAAAGTAAAACATAATATGTTTTAGAATCTAAAACCATCTTGGTGATATCTTGTTACATGTAAATTATAGCATCATAAGATTAGTCAACATAGTGATTAAGTGAAAAAGGTAGTTTAGAATACAAGAGTCTTTTGATTCCCAACATTCACGCAGTCAAGACATTGGCAAATATTCGATCAAGATTAGACAGTTCAGATTCAAGTTCGGTATTTTGATTTATAGATTGATCTTTAACCAAACGGCCACAAATGTATCGACTGCGTGTATGCGGAGAATCTCTTAGAGGCACAAGGTTTGAAAAATGCAAAAATGAGGAAAAAATATTCAATGTTTCATGCTTATGTTGTTTAGATGTGTTACAATTTAATAACCACATACTTTAGATACACAAAGCTAAAGGAGCAACTGGACAAGTAACAAAAACAGCCTACAACAGTGGTATGATTGAAAACACTTCAATATCATATCAATTTTTTGGTATTGAAAATAAGTAGTAAAAAGGAAGGGGAAATCGTCAATATAGTCCCTAAAATTACAAAAACCAAAAACATCATTGAGTGTGTCTTTGTTTATAATTTCGCGAATCAAACCGACAAACAGAAGACACGTTTGAAGATTAAAATAATTAACGAAATAAACCTACGAAGATCAAACTGTCTAACAAAAGATATATTCAGATATTTTTCTTTTTTTTTTTTATTATTTTAATTTTGATACATTTAAGGGCTATAGTGATGACGACTCGCACATTCAAGGAACAAAATAACTATTTACGCAAAAAAGAATGAAGAATTACCAGGATGACACAAATGAACAGAACTCAGGGGAGAACTGATCAGGAGGAGCTGAAGGTGGGGGACTTTCCACAATTGCTGCCAAAAGCTCATAGAAACTAGGCCATGCTTGTTGATCTTCAGATTGTATATAAGGAAACCGTCCTATAGCACACTCAAGTACTACCATCCCCAAACTCCATATGTCACAGCTGTAATCATAAGTACTCCCACTGATTCTTTCCGGCTACACAAGGAAATAAAAAAACTTATACATTAAGGTTCTATTTGGATAAACAACTTCATTACAACTTCATTACGCGCATATAGGTTTATCATAGAAGTGCTTAAGTATAAGTTACATACCGACATGTAATTATAAGTTCCAACAAATGTATCTCTTTGGCCCATTGAACTAGCCAGCATAGCACTAACACCAAAATCAGTAATCTTCACTTCCCCTTTGTGATTTACTAAAAGATTGGATGGTTTTATGTCTCTATGTATTACATGTCTTTCATTGTGCAAGTAAACAAGACCCTGTAACACCTACAATATCGACACAAATTTGACAAGAATTTACATGGTTAACATAATTTAAATATGTCATTTATTACGTTGAGTAGATGGCTAATGAGTATATTAATGTTTTACAATTCATCAACCATCCACTGGGCACAATTAACCACGATTTGGATGTCATTAACTACGATTTTCTGGTGTTTAAATTTACATAATATTCATTAACTACAATTTGTGTTCAACTATACACCTGAAAAATTGGAGTTAATGAAGTTTAAAATTGTGGTTAGTGTCAAAATAACACAACTCCAACAAGAAATAGAAGTATGATCAAGGATACCTGCTTACAAACCACAGCAAGATATGGTTCGAGAATTGTATTAACTTGTCTGATTACATCTACTAGAGAACCACGATCCATGTATTCTAATACAAGAGATATAACTCCATTATGATAGAATGAATGGTAGCAAACTACAACATGTGGACATAATGATGCTTGGTTTATTTTCAGCTCCTGAACAATCTGTTTCCTAATATCCTCTTGTATATTCATCTGAATTACCTGCAATAAAATGTTCAACAAGAAGCTCTTTTATCATACACAAGTTCAATTACTACCGTAATTATCTAAATCAATCAACTATTTGAAATCAAATTACATAATTGCTCATTGAATATATTTGATTAATCGTTTTATGTACTAGACAATTCTCGAACTACGAAGTTGAACCTGTGCGAATGCACAAGTCTCTCTTACTAGTAATGTTAGTGATAAGAAGCAATTGAAAATAGTAATGCATGACAACCTTCAAAGCAAACAATTTTCCGACCCACTTATGGCGAACGAGTTGCACTACGCCACCACTTCCTTTTCCGATTACTTTGATGGTCTCAAGGTCGTCCAACGTGAAGTCGAATTCGAGATCCTTAGCATCTGAAGGCTGCTCAAAAGAGACAAATTGCAAGTGTTAAGATAAGATGCTTGAAACCAAAAACAATAAACAAACCAAACCATGAATGATACAATTGCAGAATGTTGGTGATAAAGTAAACAAAGAGTAAGCATGTAAAGTGAAACATGATCAACATTGAACTCCATTATCAAATAAATCAAGTCAAGGTATGCAAATCTCAGATTCTACCCAAAAAATTAGAAACTGCAAATTGAGTGTGTTTGGCTTTACTATCAAGAGAAGCAAAAGTGATTTCAGGCACATAAAAATTGATTTTGACATGTTTGTGTAATGCAGATTTGTATTGTTCTAACTTGAAGCTAGGATTTGTACCTTTTGACTTCAAATGTGATTTAACACACAAATTTATTGTTCAACTCACTTTTACGTGAATGAATCCAAACATAAACGACTTAACACTCAACTTACTTTTAACTAAATCAGTTCACTCAAAATCAATTTTTATCCCAGCAGAACCAAACTGAATCCATTCAAAATTAATTTTTGTCATGGCAAAACCAAACTCAACTCGTTCAAAATCAACTTTTGTCACCGGAAAACCAAACACACATAGCAATAGCCTGAATCTATAACAATAATTAAGTAATAGAATTAAATTACCCTTGATTCCTTTTCTTCAGAGATTAAACGCAACCCTTTTTGGTTCAAGAGCAGATCTCCATCATGAAATGTGCCACTTGCAGTCCTAATGACAATTCCAAGATAATCAATTCAATTTCATAAACATTAGGAAAAAATGAGCTCTTTTTGTTGGAAAAACCAAAATCAGAAATCTTCATTTTTTACTACTAAAAATAGATTGTTTTACTCCCAAGTTTTTTCCGTAAAAAAATCACTTTAAAAAAAATTCATGAAAAATCTAATTAAAAACAGTTTTAAATAGCTATTAAAAAAAAATCATTTTGCTAACTGGTTTTTTTCTTCAAAAAAGTGATTTTCACTACATCGAACAAACACAAAATAACTTAAATTTTTCCTAGAGTTCTCTAAATTATAGAATACCAAAATCACTTTTTTTTAGAATCTATAACAAATAGACAATCATGCTAATGATACTAAAATTCTAAGCTATTTAAGATTAAATTAAAGAGTAGTTGAATCATTCAATCAATTATGGGAACTAGTAAATTAGACTATATATAATAATAAATGGGAATAATAAAAATGGAAACTTTATAATTGAATTAGAGTTATGAATCAATAAAATGAAAAGGGTTGATAAAGGGAAGAAGAAAATTACAGAAATGAAGTGATGGGTGTTTGTTGAGCAGGAACAGAGAGCTTGAGCTGCTTCAATGGCGTCTTGGTTTTCATCTTCGTTTTTTAGGGTTTAAGATCGACCGTTGATTTAACAGTTACATACTCTGAGATAGAAATGGAAAAAGGGTCAGAGAGAGAGAGAGAGAGAGAAATTCAAAGTTTATTCTGTTTGGTTGATTTCTTTTGAAACATTCACAAAAAGTGAAAGTTAGAAAGAAAAAAACGAATTTCTTTTTAATAGAAAATAAAAAACAGAACAAAACCCTCATAATAATAATAATAATGATTCTGTTTGGTTTTGACCGTTTGAATTTGAAAATTGTAGATTTTGGAAAAGTTTCAAATTTTAGCACAGAAAATGGTTTTGGAAATTGTTTAGACTAAATTCCACCGCTATCCTTTAATTTGTATGGTGGGGTCTGATTTGTAAGAGAGAGAGAGAGAGAGATTTAGATGAGAGAGAGAGAAAAGTTTATTCTGTTTGGTTGTGAGAGAAACACAAAAGAGAAACCAAAATCTGCAAAAGTTAGATGAACTTTTTTTTTCCATTCTTATCCTTCAGTTTCTATGCATATTATGTACAGGTTTGTATTGAGAAAAGTTAATAATGATAATTTAATAATTCGATAATAATTTGTTTTTACTATTTTTTATACAACTTTTTTGTTAAGAAATGTGCACAAAGGATAATATTCTAACTACTTCAAATAAAAATTACTTAGTTCATTAATTAAAATAAATATTGATAAAAAGGATATTTTCGTTATTTTAAAATAAATGTAGTTTTCTCTTCTTTCTTTTGGGCCGAGAGGTCCCAAATCTAAAGAATACAAAAGAAGAAAAGTGAAATATCTTCTATCCACACCCCCACAGTTTCACAAAGAGATTTGATTTTGAAGTGTATTAGAATATATAAAGTGAGAAGAATGAAATAAATTCAAACCAAAGTGGCCGTGCAAATTGTGATTTAAAAACCGGTTCGACTCGAACTAATCAAGTGAACCGATCAAACTGTATATAAAAAAATTGTTAATTTTTTATAATTAAACTATAATCATTTTTTTATATCATTTCATTAGTAAAGTTTATAAGAATATTTAAATAACTATTTAAAAATTGTATTTTATTATATACCTATATTTTTCTTTAATTTGTCTTTTTTTTTTCTTACCAACTATATCTAATTTTTGAAATGAAGTACTTAAATAATTGAAAGGTATGTGGTTTGTCTTTGAAGGATTGTGTTGTTGGATTTCTTGGCCTTGTGATTGATGATGTTTTATGGCCTTTGAATACTAACAAGACCGGAAATTATGTCGTAAATTAGTATTTAAAAATCATTAGATATTTTTATGAAGATCGATAATATTTTTCATAAATAATAGTCAATGACTTTCGTTGTTCTTATGTATAAGATGATGTCAAAATTTATGTCGATCAATACAATCTACGTTTTTGTTTTACGTTTTTTTTTATCAAATCAATATCATTTTTTTTATCAATTAAACTAATATCATTTAATTTACTATCTTATTTATAGAAATAAAAATGATTATTGACGTCTACACTATTTCTAAAAGATGATATTTGTGATCTTTTAAAGTTTTAAATATTTTTCAAGGATTAATTCATAATAGACATGGACCACATTAGAATCTTCTCTTAACAATAATAGTAACTTGTTTTTAATTTTTCAAGTGCATGATTATTTGTACATTGTTCTTAATTTTAAACTTGTATGCAAATTTATGTCCATGACACATTAAAGCTACACAAAATGGGTAACTTACTTAGTATATTGATCAATTTTTTTTTTGTATAATTTAATTCTATATGAGCAACCCGCTTAATTGATTAGTGGATTTTGTATGTTTAATTTAATTGGCATATTGGTTTTGTGGGTTTTTTTTTTCTTTCACATTGGTCTACTGGTTGTGTGGGATACTATACTATGGCTTATGTCAAGATATAATAACTATTGACATTCAAGAAAAAGGTGTTTGAGATCCATTAAAAAGATAAGTTGAATAATTTGGCAATTGCATAGGACCAAGGACTTGAATTTTCCGACATAAACAAAAGTGCATGTAGAAATTTTATTTAGCAGAAGCACATTTACATATTTATTGGCAAGTCTAGATCATTTGTTATTTCAAAACATGGACCTTTAAAACTACGTGTATATTCGGAATCACAATGAATTTAACATAATCACGGCGGCAACGTAATTTTCTTGACCCCATGATTTCGTTAAATTCATCATCAATCTAACATTAGACTACATTATGGTAAAAAACGACACCAACTGCAGAAAGAAGCAAATATCAATACTTTGAAAGTGCGATGCATTCACATACAAACACAAGAGGAATTGCGAAACACCAAATAGGAGCTGCCATGACAGCAAACAAGAGCAAGAGTGAAACAGCGAAACAGAAAATCGAATTTTTCATCAGATAGAAAGTTAACTGATAAAACTACAATGATAGGGCAAAAGTAAATTATTCATCTAAAAGAATTTGGAACTTGTCTAGTGTACATAGTAACAACAAATGCAATACAACAGAACAACCATAACAATAAAAAGATGAACATCCTATTGACACAAAAACATTGCTTGAAATATCCTAGGACAAGTTACCACCACTTTGCTGCCACAAATTGATAATATCAGTGGCTTGATTGAGAAGAATAATCATTTGCTTTTGAGATATCCATGGCTTACTCTCTAGTAATTCCTTGAGTTCTTCCCAAGCATCTTTCCTTGGCCAAAAGTAATAAGGACTGAGAGGAACAGTGCCATGACCAGGTACCATTTGGTCAAGTGCAATACCAATGTTCTTCTCCATCCAAACGAACTTTAACACAAGTCTTGGTTTGTCTGTTGGTTTCACAACCACTCCTAGCTTCTACATCACAACAGCCATCATAACAATTATAAAAAAGTGCTTAAATTAGAGAAAATAAAGAACCTATTTTTCAAGGCAAATTCTACTATGAAGTGGTTCACCGTGGACTGATAGGTGAAAACTGTTCAAAACTCTAGCGACAACCGATGTTGTCCATGGAAGTAGAAATTGATGGTCTTCCTCATTCTCACGGCTGAGACAGTGTCTTGATTGATGCTCGTAAGACAAATCAAGGAAAAACAAATATGTCTTTCAAAACCCAACTCGTTGAACTGACACTAACATCAATCAAGTCACTGTCTCAATTGTAAGGACGAGGAGGACAGTAAACTTCTACTTCTGAGAAGTGTCGTTTGTTAAGTTAGTGATTAGACTTAGTTCACTGTTTGTGGTGATCCTGTTATGTTACTTTACTAGTTTATTTTATTTTTCCCTCATCGGGTTTCTCATATGTATAAACCATCCCTTTGTATTTTTTATTCATTCATTGAAGATTAATAAAATGGGGTAAATCAGCAATGTTTATGCTAGGAATCCAAGAATTGGATTCTAATGATTTAGAGGAAGAACACTAATATTTAGAAAAAAATAAGAAATAATAGGATAGAATCTCTCCAAGAAAATGATACACAAGACCAGTTACACTCACTCCTACAATGGTTTACACCACTCAATTTCTAAAGCTGCTAAAAGATGATTACTACAGGGTGTAAGCTTCTATTTAAAGACATTCAATACACTAAGATAGAGATTAGGTCCAGGTAACTAATTAGTAACATACACCAAAACAGTTACCTCTATACAGCTACTAACAACCTAGGAACACCACCACTAACAAACTCCTAATTATCTTATTTCTATATCCTAACAGTTTCTCTTTCATCTTTTACCAAAAGCAACATCGTTGATCATTATTAGAGTTTCAAATGAATTTTAAGTATTGATTCACAATGGACAATGGACTAAATGTTGTGTTAGTTCACCAAATCGCTCACCATTTTTCAATATCAAACATAATAATATCCTGAAAATAGCAATCACAAAAACTAAAGTACTTAAATTAGAGAAACCAACTAACAATATCCTTAAATTTCAGCAATCCTTTTAATCACTCTCATTGGAATTACAATAACATGTGTAATATTCTAAATCACAACAACCATAATAACAAATACAAAAACAAAAATTGCTTAAACTTAAGAAATCAAACAAATTTCAGCAGCCCTTTTAATCATTCTCATTGGAATTACAACAACAAGTGTATCATTCTACATCACAACAACCATAATAACAAATAAAAAAACAAAAATTGTTTAAACTTGAGAAATCAAAGAAATTTTAGAAACCCTTTTAAACATTCTCATTAAAATTACAATAACATGTATCTATATATCAATCAATACAAAACAACTTAAGAATCCCTTTTAAACAAAATTACAACTAAGTACTATTATTCTACATCACAACAAGCATAATAACAATTAAAAAAAAACAAAACTTTCTAAAATTTGAGAAATAAAGAAATTTCATCAACATTTTTAAACACTCTCATTGAAATTACAAAAACAAAAACAAAATTAAGAACCCCATTTAAACAAAATCAGAATAAAGTGCGTAGAGAGAGTGAAGGAACCTGAGATTGAAGAGAAGGAGAAGATTGCAAAGAAATGGCATCTTGAGCAACAGCAGAAGAAGCAGTGAAACGTGTGGAAACATGTGAGTGTGAGAAGAAAGGGTTTGTTTTGGTGTTCTTAATGTCGTTGGTTTTGATGTGTGGAAAAGATGAAAGTGAAAAGGTTGTTGAAGTAGCAGAAATTGATGATGAATGTAACATATTCATATTCATTGTTAAATTCGATTGGATTTGAATGAATGATACAACCACAATTCAAAGATAAGGAACCTACAACCTGTGTATGCATAAGGGTACATTTGTAATTCGGACAATACTCACAAGGGCAAATCAGTAATTTCACAAACTCTTTGAAATTCGATGTAATCTTAGCAATTTCATGAAAATAGGAACTCACTAAAATGGTTATTTAAAAAAAATGTATATTTATAATGAGTTTTTTTACTATGCACCACTAGAAAAAATTTGCATCACAAATTTGAAAGTTCGGTTTCCAATTATTCGACGGTTGAAATTAAGTGATAAGAATTATAAATAAATTAAATATATTTGTATTTAATATTAATTAATAAAATAAAGAATTCTTTGAACAAGTATTTCTAAACTGAATGATATTTTATACAATTAACATGTACAAACACATTTACATCTATGTTTATGACAATATCATTATAATTTATAATATTTTACTACTTAATTAATATATTATAATAATATTTTATAAACTTTATGAAAAAAATTCAAAATAAATATAACCACGGATACATAATCCATGCAACATATGGAGCGTGTTGATTGTTAAATTCTAATTGATTGAATGATTTCATTAACGATTTTGTATTAGCAAATGATTTTAGCAACTTGCTAACTCAACCACAAATATCATGTCACATAAGAAATATCTTCGCAGGTCATGGTGGATTCAGGCTCAAAAATATCAATTTAACCTAAAATTCACTTTTGGCCAAATCCCTTTGTCAGTGCTATTTAAGTTTTACGGTCTCTATGATGAATCTAAATCTCAATGCATCTTAAATTTTGTTTAATAAAATCTAAACTAGACAATGGTAAGATTTCGTTTATCATGATGAAATGTCTTACATGAATTGTAGATACAATTAAATAAGTGTACGGTCAAGATGAGAGAAGACAACATTTTCATTACTTGATGCAATTCTATTTGAAAAAAAAAAACGAACCCCACTTTTATGAATATTATAATATTTTTTTTAGTTGAATTATTGAGCTTAGGTTATTGAAAGTAAAAAATTATAAGGGTCCGAATACATGACATTTATGTTTTTTACAATATTGTTCTAACTATTAAATTGTATTTTATAATATTAACTTTTTAATTTGTTTTATTTAAAAAACATTTTTAATATTTAAAAATAAAATATATTGAACCAATATTTTAATAATTAGAAACAAAAAGTGCACGAATAATAATACTTCAATTACAAAATAATAATAAATTTGATTTTTTAACAACAGAACAAAAATAAAAATTTTTGATAATTGAAATATATAAACTAAATAATAATAAAAAATTTAAAATATAACTCCTAAAATATCTAATGTGATAGTTTTTATTCTATATGTCTTTGGTTGTCTCTGGTCTGTTTGTCTTTGGTTCTAGGTTGCCTCTATCTCTGATCATATTTATTGTAATTAATATAATAAAATAAAAAATATTAAAATAATAATTTAATAAAGAGAAAATGATAATATACACTATAAAATTTTAAAAATTTGTTTATAGTCCATATAAAAAAAAACACACTACAAAATTATTCTACAAACTATTTTAGTCATTGTTAAAATAAAACATTCATCAAGTTTTAAATTTTTAAATGATTTTTTGTAAATATATTTATAATATTATTAAAAGTTCATCTACACCAAAATAAATAAATCTTAAAATATAGATCTAAAACTCGAATTTTAATTTTATTTTTTGTAAATAAACTTTTTAATATACACAAAAAAATAATTCAAAAATATATATTGATACTCCAATAATGTTTAAAAATATTTATATAATAATTTTACAAAAATTAAATATATTTTTTTAAAAATTAAAAATAAAATTTTAAAATTATAATAATACTATCAACCGAACAAATTCAAAATATATACTAATTAAATATCAACATCCAAAACCATCCCTACCCTCGAGTTTAAATTTAAAAAATAAAACTTATATTTACACCTTCATTCAATCAAATTAAAATTTTCTCGTCCAAATATAAACGAATTCAAAAAAATTAATATACATTCGAGTAGGGTTGCCATCCCTATTCAATATACACCATCCATGTCTTTTTTGCATCAATCAAGAAATAGCACAGCATTTGATGTTTTCAGAAGAGAGTACAGAGATATTCATTAGTTCATATATTAATAAATAAGGGCGTACGTTAGTGGGAGACAGAACAAAAACAAACATGCTATGTTTTGGAAAACAATCACCGGAATCGAGAAAATATTTCAAAACTCAAATTGATAAATATATTTGAGGTCCATTTCATTGCTTTAAACATACTGACACATTTATACTCTGACCTCAACCTCATACTTCGCTCTCAAACCTATAATACCTACTCAATACCCTTCACCTTCTTCTTTCTATTTTTATATCATTTTTAAGTTATCATAGATGTGGTTTACTAAATATTCAATATTTAAAAATTAATGAAAATTTTAAGAATCGATTATATCAAGTAATTGTTTATGATATTTTTTATCTTTATGAATATTAATTGTGTTGATTTGATTCAATTCAAAATATATATTTATTTTTATTAATTTAATATTATTTTAGTTATTATCTCAATCATAAAAATAAAAATAATTATTAATATATTTTTAATATACGGCATGGCGTCTGTAATTATTAAAATTATTGTTAAGGAATAATTTATAGTAGAACGTAATAATTCATATTAGAATTTTTTATTTTACAATTTGAAAACTTGTGTATCGCAAAATCTAATAGTTTGATCGAGTAATAAAAAAAAGACATACATTATATTTGTAAATTATAGGTTCAATCTTTTCTAATAATATCATAGAGAGTGGAATGTAATTTTTTTTTATAAATATTCGCTTAATCATTGTAGTCTAAATTTATTTTAACAAAAATAAAACTTAATGTGTCGTGACTCTCTTATTAAAATGATTTAATAAATAAATAAATTGTACACTTCACTCTCAACAGTACCATTACTTTATTTCTGTTTCTGAAGCTAGTAAGCAAGCAAAGAAGAAGAAGTAGCTTCACTCTTTTCCAAATAGTGAAGTGATAATCACAGATAGAGACAACAATGTCAAGAGGGTTTTGGTTCATCTTAACTTCTGCATCACTTTTCCTTTTGCTTCTTGGTTTGTACTTAATTCTTCCTTTTATCACATTGTATTATGTTTTTGTAATGTAATCACTTGTTTCTTGTATCTTGTGTTTTTGTAATATAGGATGTTGTAGTTACCACAATGTTTTTGTTTCCTTTAATTCTCTTGCTATTTTTGTTGTTGTTGTTCTATTGAGTACTGACATTACCATGTTTCAAAACTATTAGTATGCTATATATTAGTCTACTTTGAAGTTGTTTGTGATGTGAAGCTTGTGACATGATGTTTAGATTCATGGCGAGGTTTGCAAAATCACGGTGCCACCGTGATTTTTTTGAAGCTAGAGTGTATGGTTGGTATATCAGTGGATTTGACACAATCAGAGTGTTATCACGGTGGCACACTGTGATTCTGACAAATCCACCATGATATCAAACAAACTAGTTTTTTCAAAATCGTGGTGGTTCATCGTGATTATGATAACCACAATGTCAATTTGAACATGTTTAGAACTAGAAAAATAGGTTGAACTCCAATTTTTTAAATTAGTGTATAAATCATGTTTGGTGGCTTGCATAATCTACTTTTCATGTGGATCTAACATGTCTAGCCATCATTAACCAACCACATTAGTCTTTGTTTCGATGGGTGTAACCTATCAAGCACGGACACTTCCAATTGAAGACGTGTCAGAGTGTCCAACACTTGTACGATACTAGTACATGTGTTACATTCAATCACTTTCGTTTTCTCAAATTATTACTAGTGTCTATATATCAGTGTTGCTATCGTGTTTGATGTTTGTGTTTGAAGCCTTAAATACTTTTGTTCCTTTTAGCACGATTAACAAAAATTTAAGTTTTGTGACATTGATTAGGAATTTGATATTGAATTTTACTATGCAAATTAGTTCTCCATTACAATTCCTATTTCTTTTATTTGATCTTTATGAAATTTTGTCAGATTGTTGCCATGGAAGTTTTGTTGGAATTTGCTATGGAAGAAATGCTGATGACCTCCCTTCACCTGATAAGGTGGCACAGTTGGTTCAAGATCACAAAATCAAATATGTAAGAATCTATGATTCCAATATACAAGTTCTAAAGGCTTTCACAAACACCGGAGTCGAACTTATGATCGGAATTCCAAATCTAGATTTGCTTCCATTCTCTCAGTTCCAAACTAATGCAGACACTTGGCTGAGAAACAACATCCTTCCTTATTATCCAGCCACTAAGATCACATACATAACTGTTGGAGCCGAAGTCACAGAAAGTCCTGAAAATGTTTCCGCATTGGTCGTGCCAGCCATGACTAATGTCCTAACAGCACTCAAGAAAGCTGGACTTCATAAGAAGATAAAAGTTTCCAGTACTCATTCCCTCGGCGTTTTGTCTCGATCATTTCCTCCTTCTGCTGGTGCTTTCGATAGCAGGCATGCTCGTTTCCTGAAGCCACTTCTAGAATTTCTTGCGGAAAATCAGTCGCCTTTTATGATCGATCTTTATCCTTATTACGCATTCCGAGACTCTCCAAACAAAGTGCCATTGGACTATGCATTGTTCGAGTCGTCATCTGAAGTTATTGATCCTAACACCGGTTTGCTGTATACAAACATGTTTGATGCTCAAATTGATGCTATTTACTTTGCATTGATGGCTTTGAATTTCAGAACAATTAAAGTCATGGTTACCGAAACGGGTTGGCCTTCAAAAGGTTCACCTAAGGAGACAGCTGCTACACCTGATAATGCACAAACATATAACACCAATCTGATAAGACATATTATCAACGAAACCGGTACACCTGCAAAGCCGGACGAAGAGCTAGACGTCTATGTTTTTTCGTTGTTTAACGAAAATAGGAAGCCGGGTTTGGAATCTGAGAGGAACTGGGGATTATTTTATCCGGATCAAACGAGTGTTTATAGCCTAGATTTCACTGGAAGAAGCCCTGTTGATATGAATGCGGACGCGAATGCAACTAGGTCAAATGGAACAACAACGACATGGTGCATTGCTTCGAGTAAGGCGACACAAATGGATTTACAGAATGCAATAAATTGGGCTTGTGGTACTTCTGGAAATGTGGATTGTACTGCTATTCAGCCTAGTCAGCCGTGTTTTCAGCCGGATAATTTAGTCTCGCATGCGTCGTATGCTTTTAATAGCTATTATCAGCAAAATGGAGCTTCTGATGTTGCTTGTAGTTTTGGAGGGACTGGTGTAATTGTTGATAAGGATCCAAGTATGTTCATATCTCATCACTAATTTTTTTTAGTTTATTTTTTGTCGTATACTCTCTTTGAAATGAAATGAAGCAAAAATGGGTACTATCATAAGCTTTGGGTACTTTCTTATGTCTTTGTGACCATTAATTTTGTGTTTCTGATTATGAACTGAAAAGAACTAGTTTAGTTGAAAAACAAAGTAATAGTTGAAAGTGGCATAAGTTTTATAATACATTTGACATGTTAACTTTGTTTTTGTCTTACTCTCTAAATAATGTAGAAAAGGAATCCATTTTTTTTGTCTTTTGATTCATTTGAGCTTGAATCGAACCGAATTTGAGCTTAAAACAAGGTTTCTAGCTGAACCAATTCTTATCGAGTTGAGCCAAGCTTAATCAAGTTTGACTAAACTTGACTCATTTCAGCCCTATTGGCTTGCTATGTTCCCAAGAAAGCCATTGAAGCATGTGTTTCTTATGGTATAGCTGCTCCAAGTAGCTCAAAGAATGTGGTGATATGAAGTTGCTGGATATTATTGTCTGTAATAACGACCAATGTCGTAGTTATATTTTAAACTATCCATGTTGCTTAAAGTTTCTCATCAAATTATTATCATCTCTGTAGCCCCGATACTTCAAATCAAAGGCGTGTCTAGTGTATGACACATGTTAGTGTCATTGTTTGTGCTTAATAGGTCTGTAGACTATTTTTCTCGCTGAACAAACTATTTGTTTTCCTTCGATTTTGCAGCCTATGACGACTGCATCTACACGAGAACCGGGTAAGTTCAGTCCTTAAAAATTTCACTTTGTTCGATTTATTTTAAATGTTCTTACATTGTTATATTATACATTAATAATCATATTATTAAGACTGAATCATATGACATTGAATCTTTTTTTCTCAACTATGTTTGTGCAGAAATAACCAAACTATGACAAGTAATAATAACACAACAGCAGCAATAACTTCAAGTCGATCCTCTTCAAGCAAACAAGTTTACTCATCAATCTCTAGTGCTCTTCTTTTAACCTTTCTCCTCTTCCTTTTCGATCTCGAACGAGCTTAACAAGCTCAATTGATGGCAAAAATAGAGGCAAGCTTTCGATTATTGAAAAGGCGACATGATTAATTTTTTACCATGATGAGGTAGTATATGCTGCTTTCAGAAACTTGTTTAGTAATGTATCAGAAATGTAAATTTCTATGAAATTCAACTATTGTATGTAGAGTAGAGTAATCTATCTCCTAGTTTTGTATTTCATGTGATAGGCCAAAACAGCATGATGAACTTTTTTCTGTGGTTTAGTTTTGTAAGTGTTGCTGCAACTTTTGAATGTATAACTATTAGAACAACAATGCCATAACAATTCGGCCAAGAGTGTCTACGTCTCCAATTACAGAGTAGTTATAGTTCTATATAATTATCCAATGAAAAAAATTAGAGTTTACAGTGTTACAACTCACGTACCACGAGTCATACCTAACAATAATATTGGATTCATATTTTCTACTAAAAGTAATGCACGTGTCATCAGTGAAACAACATTAGGATATTTTAATATTCAAACAACATAAAACTATAAAATTAATTAATTTTCACATGGTTATTGTAAGCAACAACTCCCAATTTAGGGTTGAAATGTATACATACCAAAATTGAAAGAAAATAAAAAGTATAGTATAAAAAAACAGAAATATTGAAATCTTGAAAAATCTTGGTCTAGAGACCCTGATCAACGAGGTAATCTCCCAACCTCTCAACAACCATGTTGCATTGTCCAGGAGTAACAGGTTCCTCATAGACGCCAAAAACTAGAGCTTGACCAGTTTTCTTTATGGTTATACCTCCAGATCCCTATCAAAAAAGCACAAAGGTCATTTATATTCCACCAAATATAACAGAAAAGTTACGACTATCAGGTTTTAAACTGCAGTTTGCAATAGCGGCTCGCGCCCACATTATAACTAAAATTGAGGTTATATAATCCACAATTTAAGAGTTTGCAGTGTAATCAAAATGCAACCACAATTTAAAGTCACGACGAATATAACCAGTTACCTTTTTTCCACGAATGACAGCTCCAGGCTCTCCTTGGATAACCATGTATTTGGTTCCTCCAATGTATAAGCCGGTAGGGGCAAGATGGCCAGGTTCGTCAAAATCTTTCATGATACCATTAATTTCATTTGATTTAAACTACAAAAGAAGAAATATTAATATATACACACTCACAAATCTGATCAATGCTTTAAAAATAAAATTAAAAAAAATAAAATATTATTAATAATTAAAAAATATTCTATAATGAAATTGGAATTGTCTCCACGTTATCAATTCAATTTAACATAAACAAACAAATTTTAAACAACAGTTTTCTAAGAAATAACCATTAGAAATTCACCAATAATAATTTATTCTTTTCGAGATATCAATTTAGTAAAAATTTGCCACCGTTATTAATAGTAATTCATCATTTTCAATTTCTTTTAATAGAAATCAAATTCAGTCAATAGATTGATTGATCAATCAAATAAAAGTAACATTCACAAAACCACATTGCAAGTCACTTATGACTTATATTAGAGATTTAAAAGTTAATAACATATTAGTTACACTAAGTTAAAATTGTTCTTAAAATGTAATTAATCTTTTTATTATCAATATAATTTCTATTTTATTTTATATTCTTAAAATATAATTAATCTTTTTATTATCAATATAATTTCTATTTTATATTTTTCTCTTATGTACGACTTCTATCTAGAATTGTAATAATATAAATGTTAATTGAAAATTTAAGGAAAAAAAACATTAATCAAGATGAAAATGATTAACATAACAAGATTGTGATGAATGAAGTGAATATTACCTGAGGGAAGGAATTGCTTTGAGCCCAAACAGAACCGTCGTGGCCGACGATAGCGGCGGCCGAGAGTTGGTGGCCGGTGCCTTCAATATCACACATCAAATGTTCATCTACATAAGTTTGCCACGACATTTTTTTAGTTCTTTCTTTGTGTTCTTCTTTTGCTTTGTTTTGGATCTTAGTTTTTTTTTTTCTTTATAAGATTTTGATGTTTTGTTTTTAAATGTGAGAAAGTGTAGGTTGATGAAGAATGCTTTATTTCTTTGTTTATAGTTTTTCTCTCCATTCAATCAATTCAATTCCTACCATTCAACTTCCCCATCATTTTAGGAACTAACTCTTTCTCTTCTCTCTTTTCCCATTTTCTATTTCTTTACTTTCCTATTTTTATTTAAGAGTTAATATACAATTTGATCTCTTAAATTATAAAAGTTCCATGAGTCATGAATTTTGTGAATTGACAAATTAATTATAAAATATCAATAAAAAATTTCGTTGTGTAAACTTGTGTCATATGACACAATAATTGAATATTTAATTTATACACATTGATCTCACATCAATGTCATATTTTTAAAGAAAAATTTATTAATGAAATTTTGTCAATAAATTTTTGAATAATTGTAATTGAGCATTGACTAATATGAAATACCTAAAACCATTTAAGACAATTATCCGGTACAAACAATATAAAACCATGTTTCAGCTTACAAAATATTTTGTTTTCATAAGAAAAGAATACATTTTCACTATTTTCAAGTACAATCACAAACTACAAAAAAAATCCAAGCACAGGTAACAACATCATCACTTGAGATATAAGTTGAAAAAGAAGTAACGATAGATTAAAATAAAATGATAAACAAAATTGCAAACAAAAATTTAATATCTATTAGTTGTGTTTATCTTTATCTCAGAATTGGTAGCAAATGATGAACCAAAAACATAAATTTAATACCTAATTCAAAATAGGTTTCTATTATTTTGTTTACGTATTAATTTGCGCTTACTTCAGAATCAGATTAATGATTGTTATTGATAAATAAAAAACAAAAACCCTACAACGAAAATATTCTCATAAATGAAGATAGAATCTGATCGATAAAATCGTTTTATTGATTTGAATTCAACACCCCTAATATCGATCAACACATTCTTATGTTGGTTTGATCCATGTAGTTTTGTATTAAATATAATCATATATAATTAAGCACGTATTATTATATAATTTTTTAAAAATTAAGTCTAAATATTTAAATTGATCTTTGAAAAAAAAATACATTGAGACATTTTTGTTTGGTCTTTACTCTATAATTCTTAGAAGAAATAATTCTTGTTAATTCATAGATCGATTAAGAGATGAGTAAAATCTTACGAATAATTATTTCAAACAACGTTTGAACTTTGTCCTCAAATTGATTTCTCCTTTTACATTAAAATATTTTGATCTAAAAGAAATAAAAGAAAAACATCAAGTAAATGGTTAAAAATCTTAAATATTAACAAAATATATTTAACTGTCAAGATGTTGTAAAGTAAAAGTTATCCTTAAAATCACAAACTTAGTCAACATTTAAATTTTTTAAGAATCAACTTAGTTTTACACTAAATTAAATTCATCAACTTAATACTTTCCATTTTTTAGGGACCAAATATGTATCTGAATATTTTGTTAGAGAATAATTTAAAAATTTACTCTTAAATTAATTAAAATAAATGATTCTAAACAAATCCTATTGCTATATACTCAAGGTGAGTGGCAAGTGATGGGCTCATGGCTATGTTTTTAGTTATTATTTTGCATGAGACTATTTTTGGAAAATTTATTCTCTCTACATTTATACTCTTATTCCTATATTTTATATAAATTATCTATTTTATCATTTTCTTTTAAAAAAAAAATTTACTCCACTAACTTTAATTAGAGTTTTGGAATAAAAAAAGTTTTCCAAAAAATATTTTTTTTTTAAAAAAAATTGAACTTTATACCGAAAAACTTTAAAAAAATATTTTAGTTGTGTACCAGAAAACTTCAAAAAAGTTTTTCAGTACAAAGTTCAAATTTTTTAAAAACACGTGTTCCAAAAAAATTGATTTTTTTTTCTTCAATTAAATTTAGTGGGTTAATTTTAAAAAAAAAAATAGATATTTCGTATAAAATATGAGGGTAAAAATATAAATGTATGAATAGAGGGTAAATTTTTCCTATTTTTGTTGTGGTTGGGACTACATATGACTATTTGTCCATTCTCAATTATATCCAACCATAGTAGATTTTCTGGAGCTATTAACTGAACCATTGGTACATTCAACAATTGCGTGAATATCAGATTAAGATTAACATTTTAAATTTTAAATAGATTTGGATTTTTTTATAAAAAAATAATTTTTTTAAGATTATAATTATCGATTTAAGATTTGAATCATCTTATCTTGATTGAACATTCACAAAATTAATAACTAGGTGAATGTATATAGTCAATGACTACATAAAATTCAAATTCTATCTTCAGTCCTCCTCCCAACATGAAGATGGCAACTTAAATACATTTGTTGAGAATCTCACTCACATTTGAGAATGTCTAAATTAGTCTTTTGCTATTTAAAATGTATATATTGTTTTTTCATTATAATTTTATTGTGGAAATCTGGAATTAATCTTTTTAATATATGCAGTAATAATAAAAAAATTCTTTTTTATAAAGATGAATTAGTTGATATATCAGAAAAACAATTTAATGATAAAAAAGTTCAAAGGACAAATATGGGAAAATGTTATTTAAAAATCAATATTTATTTATATTTTTTAAAAGTTTATTATACGTTCATTTGAAATTATTTAATAAAGTATTAAGTTGTTTTAAAATTTTATGAAGTTAATCTAATCAATAAAAACTTTTGATTTGATGATTGAATTAGTGAAATTAATTTTTATACTGAGTTATTAAGCAGAACAATTTATCACAATATTACTCTTGGAGTTAACGAATCTTCGTTTATAATTTTTTTTTTTTATTTAATTGATGTTTAAATGTATTTTTGGTTCATCTATTTTATCAAAAATAAAATTTTAGTTCATCTATTTCTAAATCATTTTTTTTGTTCTCTATTAACTAATTCTTGAGATTTTTTTTGGTCTCAACCATTTTTTTTATCACATGCCACTCTTATTGACTACAAAATAATTAGGTGACATTTAAGATTTGGATAAAACAATATCAATATCATTATTGTTATAATTAATTTTATTATTTATTTAATTTATATATTAAAATATTTAAAATAAAAATAAATGTTAAATAATATTAAAAATATAATAAATATAATATTGAAAATAAAATAAAATAAATCAAATTTTAAGTATTTTATATAAATATTTTAAAAAATTAAATTATTAGATAAAGTTGAACAAATAAATAAAGTTTTATTTAAATATTATAAAATTTTAATTTTATATATTTTAATATATAAATAAAATAAAATAATCCCATAAGTTTAATTATATAAATAAAATTAATTACAACAATAAAGATATAAAATATATTTTATTCAACTCACAAATATCATATAAATATCATATCATTAATGATTATACCACATTATAAAAAATGGTGACAACCATAAAAATCCAAAGAACTAACTAATAGGAGATCTAAAACCCATTTTAGAAACGAAAAAATTAAAAGTTTATTTTAGACAAAATAAAAGACCAAATATACATTTAAACATTTAATTGAGTAATTAATTTTTATAAATGGTTACAGCTAAATATATCAAAATCTACCAAATTTTGGTATAATATTTTTTAATTCAATTGTATCTTTTTTTTTTTTATATATATAAATTAAATCAATTATACCTTTTGTGTCAACTATCTTATTTATATTCATATAAAATTTTATAATTTATACCATTTTTATCGAAAAAAATGGACAAACAAACACGCCAATGCGGATCTGTACACTAATAATAATAATAATAATAATAATAATAATAATAATAATAATAATAATAATAATAATATAAATTGCATTTATCTTTCTAAGGACACTTTGTCCTTGAAAGATATTAACGGTCCATCTAGTTTTAAAAAAACATTTACTTCTCCTGTACTTATTAAAAAACTATGCATAATATTTATTTTTTTATCACTCTTTCAATTTTTTATTTATCAAAAAATATTAGAAATACATACTATAATTGTTCTACTAAGAACATAATCATACGTTTTAAAATTGCAAATATCAGATGTATAGTCGAACCTTTAGAAATTAAAGCTAAAACTCTAATATTCTTAGATTATATGAATAAATGTAAGTGTGACAAAAAAAATTGATGTAGTTTTTTTAGTGAGTATAAGAGATGTGAATATATTTTCAAGACTAGAGAGTGTTGGTATCATTTAAGACAACCTTAAATAAATTTTCTCTAATAATAATAATAATAATAATTTATAACATCATTAAATTAAGACAACTCTAAAATTAACTACTAAATACCAATCACTACTAATTTTCGTCAAATATTTTATAGACAAATTTACCTTTAACATTTTATATTTGAAATTTTAATTAATACTATAATGAATTCTTAATGAATTCACACTAAACTAGAATCAAATATATTGTAACATATTCATTTAATGTGTCACATCATAATCTCTGACAATATTAATTAATAAAATAATATTTTTAAATATATTTTATAATTTGATTAATATATTTATCGATTTGTAAAATTCAACGACTATTTTAAGAATTTATTTTCCTATTCATTTAATAGCACTCTGAAAATAAAATAAAAAATTGTAAAATTATTTAAATAAAAGATCATATAATAAGCCAATGGAATCCTATGTGTCGATTATGAAGCAGCCAAAATAGGTTAACGCAGCAAATCCAAAACCAGATTCCCACTCTCTATAAAACCAGCTTAAAATATGGAAAAAGGAACAATAAAAATTATTTAAAAAATCAAACTTTTCATTTCACTCAACTATATAAATCTAAATTCCCCCTTGTATAATCTCACACCATGCATCACCCTCATCTTCTCTTTCACTCATTTTCACTCTAAAAACAAAAAACCACACCCTCCTCATCCAATCCAACTATGAAAATCTATCAAACTTCTCAACACTATCATACATAAATTTTTTTTTTTAATCTCAGTGAATCGTGACAACAAAATCACTCTGTTAACTACAATTCCAATCAAAAAACAAATGCATAACATTAACAATAAAATATAATACATATATATATTTTTACAATCTCAGTGGATCGTGACAACAAGATTATTCAATGGATCCTTGTCCTTTTGTGCGTCTTACAATTGAATCTCTATCTTTAAACATTCCCTCACCAACAAAATCATCACAACTTTCAGGTATTCATCCTTCAACAACACCATGCTTTTGCAACATTCGCATACCAAATTTCCCTTCTCAAACCGCACTTCTCCCGCTGTCTTCATCATCTTCATCTTCACCCGAAACAACCACCTCCGCCGAAGGCTTCCACCTCGACGCGGCCGCACACCGACGTCTCTCGAGCAAACCGATTCCTCTTCGTGTCTCGGTTTTCACTGGAAGCATGGCAACAACATGTGGAATCACAAATTCAAAATTATTGGGTCGTGTTGTAATTAACATTGATCTTAGTAATTGTCTTTCTCGTTCTACTATGTTTCATAGTGGATGGCTTGTGTTAGGAAAAAAGAAAAAGAAACAAAATGAGAAAGGGTTTGAACCGGAGTTGAAGGGTTCGACTCGGATTCATTTGGTGGTTCGGTCTGAACCGGATCCGCGGTTCGTTTTTCAATTTGGTGGTGAACCGGAGTGTAGTCCTGTGGTTTTTCAAATTCGGGAGAATAATATTAGACAACCGGTTTTTAGTTGCAAGTTCAGTGCGGACCGGAACTCTAGATCAAGGTTAGTGATTAAATTGTTATTTTCTAGTAATTAGTGGTAATTTTATTATTATTGTTTACTAAGAGATTAATTTTTATGCATCTTTTTTCTCCAATATTTTGATTTGCAAACAGATGCTTTTTACTATTAGAAAACATTTTCTATGTTTGACAATAATTCAAAAAAATTCTTAAAATGAAATATTTTTAAAATTTAAATTTAAATGCAATATTAAATATTAGTTTAATTGTATATTTTAATTAATATTACACATATATATAAATCACAATTTATTATTTTTCATTTTAAACTAATGATAATTATGAATACATAATAAGTTATAAGAGTATTGTTATCTCTTTTATTTACACATTTTTTTAATTTATATAAAATAATTAAATGAATTATTTATTGTAGTACAAAGGAAATATTGTTTATTTAATAAAATGCAACTGTGTTTTACTATTAGAAAAAAAATAAAGGAAATTTTATTGTATTATTGCTGCATTCAATTATTGCTATTGCTTTGGTTAAAAGTTTGAATGTAACAATTAGAAAAACAAACAAATGGTCAAGTTGTTTTATTTATATAGACAGATGTATAGTATAGCACTATAGATGACAGTGAAGGTAAGTTTATATGGGTACTTTTCCTAAAATAAGTCTTATTTTATTCTATAATTAAAAAATATAAAATTCAGTTGTTTTCAATATAATATTAATTAGTTTAGATTTAAATTAATAATATGCTCACTACTTTTAATTCATTATTGTATTCAATACAACCATATAGTTATAATGACATTGGTTATATAATTAATAAGGATAATTATACTACACTTATGTACTTATTTATATTAATAGGTGTATAAAAATTTAAAGAATGTTTATTATGTGAATGAAGAAATAAAGTGTTTAATGAAATTTAGTTAAAGTTAAACTATTTTGACGGCCCTTTAGTTTAATTTTTAACCATAATAAATCTCAATTAAATTTTATTTATTTTTCATTGAAAAAAAATACAAAAGTTTATATTGATACATAATTTTTTTATTTATAACATAACATTTAGGTTGCATAATTCACAAGTGGATGGTCTATTATGGTGAATTAATTAATTAATTATGGTTATGAATTATATAAGTTAATGTTTAAGCATGTGAGATGCTTTGTCAATATCTTTAAAGTTGGTACCTACCATACCATACTATCAGCTGCACATGCTTAGTCGTGTCTCACCTTATCCAGCTCAATTTCATTATCATGTCTCTCTCATGGCATAATTCTTATCTTTTATGTTCATTTCATTTGTTATATGAATTATCATCTCTTTGTTTATTTTTCTTTCTAATTAATTCTTGTGAAAAACATTAAAACCTTTGTCACTTCCCTATCCACAAGTATTGTATTTGACCATTCCAGAATTTTCATTCATTCAATTATGAGTTTGATGATTCAAGTGACAAATTTTGTACATTATCAATAAGTTAAGTTAATAGTCTCAATTATTTTGTCACTAAGTCTTACCATAATAAAATAAACCATCAATTTGATTCTTAAATAGTCACTCTCCCTTCTATTTGGTATAAAACTATATATAACAAGGAATTATTAAATATTTTAAATTCGTCAAGGTAGTCTTCGAATTACTATTTTCTTACTTTGTCGTACTATGGTGTAAACACATTTCACAATTTTATCATATATAATATTTTTTTTTTCCAAAATTTGTTTATATTAAACTTGTTTATAGTAATCATTCTATTATTTTTAATCTTCAATAAGATAGTATAGCATAGGCAAAAATGTGACAAATTCTGCATTTTCTACCTTAAATAAACAGAGGTGTCTCTGGTTTTAAGTACTAAAATCCATGGTTTTTGCTGAATTAGATCAAATCTAAACTAGCTTTCTTTGCATGTAAGAAATGATTATGACCAATTTTAAATTGATTTTTTTCCCACTTGTTCTAAAAGTCTTTGAGACCATTTTTCACCCTTTTAAATAAATTTCAGTCTTTTTAAAACAGGTTAACCAGCTACTAAATTATATATTTTTTTTAAGTTGTAAAAAAAAATTATATTTTTTCAAAAGCTTATTAAATTATGAGTTTAATTGTCATGTACTGTCACTGTATAAAAAGTTTTACATTGTCAACACATCATAACCATTCATGAAACCATTCATGAAAATGACTTTAGAGATAGTTATGATAAAAGTGAAACATATATATCTAATGATTTAATATTTGTGATTGAGTCTAAATTTTTTATACTATATCAATTAAATCAATAAATTATTATGTTGCAGAATATATGATTTATGATTTTGGTCAAAGAGACAGGCCAAGATTTTCCTAAATGTGAAACATAACTGTCATGGATTCCCTCCCATGTGCTAGTATCTGGCTGCATACTCAATATCTCATATATAACTGTCATGGATTTTCCTAATTCATTATGCACGTTTGACATTTTCATTTGGTTGTTAGTTGCTTTGATACACATATTTAATGAAAGATTAAATATACTTCTTAATTTGATTTAATTAATGCTAGCTATAATGGACACAAGTGGTTAAGGATCCTATTAAAGTTGCTTGAAATTGTAATATTTTAGAACGTATTAATAAGGGAGATTATAATAAGATATATTAATCACATACACTTTAACATTTTATTTTTAAATTTTTGTGTTGAAGTATTGTGAGATGTATGTCACATATTTGTTTTGTAAAGCGTGAAGGGAGTCATAAGCTATTTGAGAGAAATCTATGTGTAGGAAAAAATTTCATATAGTATTATTCTTTGATTCTCATTAAACATCAGTTTTTTTTTTTTTTTTTTAGAGTTTTTTATGTTATATTCTTGTATTTGACTGTGTTTCTTAATTTCTATATATCTGTTTTTCTCAACAAGCTCTCACATACTCCATGGATCGATGAGAGTTTGATTCCTCTCGAGACAACTAAAGTCCATTCGTGATAATCATCCAAATAGTTGGAGTGACATGTCCATAAGCTATTTTCAGCTTATTTTCTAATGCTCTCGAGGATAGTTTACCGAGACATCTTATCTAATAGTTTATATAAAATAATTTGACTTTATTTTATTTTTTATTATAGAAATAGCTTATATATAAATACGCATATTATAAACACTTATATTATAGACGCTGAATGAATCGCTTTATCTAAATATGACTTTAACTTTTATGATTTTTTTAAATTATTTCAGGTCTAATGCTTCAGATTTTGCAAACACTCCAAGTAGATGGAGAAGAACATTGAAAGGCGTAAGAGATCGTCATGGAAAGGAAAGAAAAGGTTGGATGATAATTGTCCATGATCTCTCCGGCTCACCGGTTGCAGCTGCATCGATGGTAACCCCATTTGTCCCCTCCCCGAGTTCGGACAGAGTATCGAGATCAAATCCAGGTGCATGGCTCATTCTCCGTCCGAATAGCGCCTTTTCATCGATGAGTAGCTGGAAACCGTGGGGACGGTTAGAAGCATGGAGAGAAAGAGGTCATGAAGATGGCTTGGGATATAAGTTTGAACTTGTGACTGAAAATAATGGAATACCTATTGCTGAATCCACAATGAATATGAAAAAAGGTGGTTCATTTTGCATTGATTAAAAAATTATGAAAGAGT